>NW_020621936.1:7239520-7372445 GCF_003573695.1 Papaver somniferum | reverse complement strand
TGGAGGCGATAGCGGTGGCGGTGGTGGAGGAGGCGTTAGCGGTGGTGTTGGTGTTGGTGGTGGGGATGGTGGTGGTAGTGGTGGTGGTGACAGCGGTGGTGGTTGGTGGTTGTTCGTTTGGTAGTGGCGACCGTCCAAACCAATCCCCCTTATGTCAGCTTATTTGTCATAAGGGTATAAATGTTATCTTTTCACACGTGCGGGACCACATGCGTGCTAATTTGACCACTTAACCATCTCTAACGGCAAAAGTAACGGTTGGGGAATTTTGATAAGATTTTGGGGCATTTTAATCTTTTCCCTAACGTCCGGGACATTTTCACAACTGTGGGGTCGATCTTGGGGCATTTTGCCAGTTAACCCTTGAGTTATTTGAGGGGTGTATTTTTAAATTTCAACGGGATATTTTGGGGAAGGGTTGAAATGAATTAGTAAGTTCTTGGTATGTGAAAATGTTTAACTTAGCATGTCTGGTTCACGGAACCGAAGACTAGGTAATCTAACTCGTGAGGAATGAACTCAGTTCTCTCAGCTAAACAGAGAAAATCAATTTCGTCTAGTCAAGATTTTTGATTTCGGGGAATTGACTACCCCTAGAATAATATATTTTTGCATTCTAGGATGTTATAATATATACAACGATCGAGGTGTCCAAGCTCAAGCCGAAATGGTCAGGACTCAAGACTCAATCTAGCTATCAGAAAATCGACGGAGATTAAGCATTATGGAAGATCAACGGTGATTAAACCAAGATTCCAAGAATAAAATATCTTGTGTATTTAAGATAGTTTTCTAAATAGGACAAGTATTTAGTTTATTTCCTATATTTTATATAATCTAGTTTATTAAGATATATTATCAAGAATAAAATAGTATCTAAATTATATTTTCTATCCGCTCTATAAGTAAAGAGTGTCATTGTAACTGTAAATTATCCCTGTATAATCAGTCTGGATATCAATAGTATTCACCCTACGGGGTTACTTGTGGACGTAGGTCGAGTTGACCGAACCACGTTAAAATCTCTGTCTCAATTCATTTCTCTTTGATCCATGATCCCTCGATACTCATAATTATTATGGTATCCGCTCAAACTTCTTCCGTATATCATTTTTATCGATTTTTTACCAACTAATCTTCAATAGTAGCATGTATTTATTTATGGATCGGTGATTATTAAAAAAACATCATCGAAGTTATTATCGAGTAACTCTTCCTTTTTCTTTATTCTTTCGATTTATTTTACAGCAAAGAATGTTTCTCAATCAAAAGTTGGCTTATAATTCAGTATTTTAGTATCACTTTGAGCTAATTAATATTTGTGTTTTGTTTTTCGGTCAACTGATTCCATTTTTATTACGGGTCATAAGATTATTAGCTATATGCTAGATTTGTTTTCTTTCACGATTTCGTTTCTTGGCACCGCGATTCATCACACATTGTGGTTTTGTGACAACAAGTTTACTCGTCATATCTGTTTTTGATGTTCTCATTTAAACATATAGATCGTCGTTCTTTTCACCACATGGTTCTTAAATCGAGTTGTGGTCGTTAAAATAGTGTTCAAGTTAAACACTTCGATTCTCTCCGTGTCCAACTTGCTGAGGGAGGTGGGGTGTTAGAATATATACACCGAGATGAATATCGAGGTGTTCAAGCTCAAGATGAAATGTTCAAGACTCAAGACTCAATCTAGCTATCAGAAGATCGGCGAAGATTAAGCATTATGGAAGATCGACGGAGATGAAACCAAGATTCCAAGAATAAAATATCTTACGTATTTAAGGTAGTTTTCTAGATAGAGGAAGTATCTAGTTTATTTCCTATATTTTATATATTTTAGTTAACTAGAATATATTCTAGTTTATTAAGATATATTATCAAGAATAAGATAGTATCTTAATTATATTTTCTATCCACTATATAAATAAGTAGTGTCATTGTAATTGTAAATCAACCTAGTATAATCATTCTGAAAATCAGTACTATTCACCCTACAAGATTGCTTGTTGACGTAGGTCGATTTGACCGAACCACGTTAAAATCTCTGTCTCATTTCATTTCTCTTTGATTCATGATCCCTCGATATTCATAATTTATTACGGGATAAAAGCAAAATGTTAAAGTTTTGCATTTAAATTTAATCTCTTGGAATCAATTCCAAAATTCGCATTACAGCATAATTAATTTCTAGGATTCGAGTTCTTCTAACCAAACAAGGTGTTAATATAATATTGTAAGCAAGTAAGAAAACTATATCCTTAACCGTATACGAGAACCTCTGAGACTAAATTCAAAGATTCCTAAAATTAAAATACTTCCTGCTTCTCTCCCAATGGAGGACCACATAAAAGTCCAAGTTAGGCCATAACAAAACAAAAAGATGTGACATTCACATGTCCAAAAGTTGGTATTTGCATAAATTTTTTTAGTGTCTTTTTAAGTAAATTTTATTAGACTTGATATGTTACCTTCCGGCCTTGCATCTTGTTAGCTATTTTTTCCACAATACTTGAATAAGTATTGACCCCATTTTTGCCCACTGACTGGATAATCTAAAACACTCCTGATTTTTTAGTACTATATTTTTAAATTTTATAACCTTTTCAAATATTTTTTTCTGGATGGAAGTTAATAATATTTATTAAGAAATATAATACAATAGGTTTACAATTTTTTGTTTATCAAAAACATTAAATATAATGCTAGACTTTTAAGCTTGTTGATGTAAATGCGTTGACATATGTCAAAGGTTCTTGATCCTTACTTCCTTTGTCGTGGAGTCCGTCGTTGTACTATGATTTATGTTTATATATATCTAACTTGAACTTGAGTGAGTTTCCTAGAACTGTTTCAGCCTCTGTAATTGTATTTTTTTGCACACCATGTGATGTTTGCACTATTTTTGTAGGTTATGTCAGCTAATAATTTGCAATTCTTGTTATGGAGACACTTAGTAATATGTTCTCATTTAACAAGTCACTTGCCTTCAACATACTTTTTGCTTCTGGATGGCGAAGAAGCCCTATCCGACCTCGATGAAAAATGCATAAATGCTTCTTGATCTACTGGTTAAAGGATGAAAGTATATCCCGTATATAAATCTTCTTTCTTGAACGATGCGTCGATAAATATAATTTAATTTGAGTTCAGGGAAAACCGTGAAGGCTCAATTATTTAATCTTTACGAATATGAGGAACCGTAAGCATGTTCTAGTAAGAGTAGACTGCATACATTTCTTAATCTGGTCTATCAGGTTTGTCGGATCTGGAATAATATTTTAAAAATTATCGAGCATCAATGTTTCTAAATGAACCAAAGGATGGTAGTCAATTTTTCCCAAAATCTGAGTATTCAAAGTCAGATATTCTTTTTTTTACCCATGTACTTATCTCATATGTGCAAATATTAGAATTAACCGAGTCCATCAAACAGAACTTGTAAAAGATGTTGTTCAGTCTCTTGAGCTTGAGAATTGCAGATGAGACGTTCTGAGGAGATAGTCGAAATATGAGTTGCTAGTCTTCTGTAGGTAGGGAGAGCTTTCTGCATCCATTTCTAAAGGAACAAATAATCTAATCCTCGAAATATATTGAATTTTCTGTATTTTTTTTCCAAGGAAAGTCAATAATGCCATAGTTTCCGGTATCTTGATTATCTATAAAACTATAGATATTCTTTGCAGAGAAAGCTCTTAAAGTATGATGCTTCAATATAATTCTATATGGATCTTTACTTTGAGGTAAGATGAAAAGTGTGTTTCTTTTTGTTCATGGCGTAAAAAATTAATCTAACTTCAACGTGTCCCAAGTTCTTACGTAATTTATCAATTTTTTTACCCTTTGCGGTAATGGTTCTTCTTTATCCAAAGGCTTCGGAATCATTTCCGAGTAAGGTATCCACTTGTCCTCACAAATCTTGAAGTAGCTCCATTTTAAACTTATTGGAGAATATTTTCTTTGATTAGTTTTAGGACTTTTTGTATACTCCTAACCCAAGAAAGGTTAGAAGATCTAATAGATTCCAGAGGATGTGAATTTGGAAAGTATTTTTTTTGAAGAAGTTGAGCCCATAATTGATCTTTTTTCTTTTTAATCGACCGACCAGTTCTGTTTGAAGAGCTATATTGAATTGGCGGGTGTATTTAATTCCCATCCCTCCTTGTGATTTAGACTTGCAAATACCGACCCAAACTTTTATATAACCACCTTTCCTTTTTGATCCATCTTTGTTCCACCAGAAATCTCGTTGAATATGATCTGGTTGATCTAGTGTTTCTTTAGGAAGGGAAAGAACATGCATTACGTTAGGTTGGATTAACACTGTCCGACCTACTTGAGAAGCAAGCTTTGATTCCGGCCTTGTAGAGTTGTATAATATTTTTTTTAAGAAATGACTCAAAATTTTTCTTTTTTTTTTACCAAAGAAAAGCGGAATGCCGAGAAATTTATCTTTTTTTTGTCATTAGGGGAACTTTAAAAATTCTTGTTATGATTTTTTCGTGTTTTGAATGATTCCTAGGACTAAAGTAAGTTCCTGATTTTTAGAGACTAATCACTGTCGAGATCTCCAAATAAATAAATAAAATACATTAAATGTTTTGCTCCTCCATGATCCGCTTTTGCGAAAAGGAAACAGACATCAACAAAAAAAAAGTGAGATACACTTGGTGCAAGTTTGTTAATTTTTATCCCGATTTTTTTTCTTCAACAGTAGCTTTTTTTAGGAGAGCGAAAGTACCTCTGTGCAGATAAAAAACAGGTATGAGAAAAGAGGATCGTTAACAAAATCTTGTCGTGTCTTTTACTTTATTTTCCGCACTATAATTATTAAAATATACAAGTACGTTAACTCTGTAATACTTGATATTGATCCTATAGAGTTTCGGCTATTTCCGAACCTATTATCAAGTACACACTTTGTTGTCATATCGTCTCGATCTTGTATCCATAGTCAATCACAAAGTGATCTTGTTGTCGTATTGTCTCATTCTCGTATCCATAGACGATCACACGAAGTGTGAACCGAATTAGTTGTATTGTCTCGACTCAGTCCATAAACGATCACATTCAGTAGAGGACTTATAGGTTGATAAATAAAATATTGGTGTATTTGGTACCCTCGTCTTTTCAATTGGTATCAGAGCAGACAAATACAAAAAGATATAACAATCTGTGTTTGGTGCGTTCTAACCTATAAGATTTGAATCTAGTGGAAGATTCAGTTAACGTAGTAGCAAGATTTGACAACTTCAAAAACTCATGGTGGAAGAAACGAATGAAGTATGTAATACTCTTGTTCCTAATACTGTTAGGAACATGGATTATGTCTGAATATGTATTTACCGACATACATAGTCTCTTGATTATCATAGAATTGTACCTCATGGTACTGAATACTAACAAGTTTAGTAACACTGATACAATTTTCTATGTGACATGTTTTATCTTGAAAATGCTTAAGATTCTACTCAAGATTTTTCTAAGTACGAACCATGACTATTATAATTTTGAAAAATCTGGAGTCTTAAATATATTTTGGATTTGTTACCCAAATATATGTATGTACATTTTCAGATCTAAGACTATCAATGTATCGCTGATCAGGCTGCGATTTTGGAATCTTTGTGACTATGCAAATGATGACTTTTCAGTTAATAATCCTATTAACAAAGGATTGCTCCATACACCTCACAACTGCTCTAATGAAGCAAGTGATCTTTTGAAACATTATTGGGTTATAATTCTAAAGATACTTTTTATAAATATCTTGTTATGTTATTTTCTATACTCTATTGAAAGTTTCTTGAGTAAGTTTCAGAAATTATTATCAGATTCTGGTAACAATAGAGTTGACAAATATTTGGACATGAAGATAAGAATGATCTATAGTAAAGATCCGGTCCAAGAAAAATCGATTTTCCAAAAGAAAGACCTAGATCCGAAATCAAATTTGTTTCCATATATACTAAGACCTCCAATTTTTGAACGATTTCCTAAAACTAATTATTTCCGAAACCAAATATCTTCACTCCTTATAAAAGAGGATTATTGTGTATTGTTTTCGCAAACATCTTGGGAGAAATTGTGCGGAACCGAAACTAAGTTTTTTCATATATCTTCGACATTTGAAAAAATGGGAAAAAGGAAATCGAGTGACAAAACTTATGATCCAGACAACGATCTCATTCCATACAATCAGATTAATATGATCAGGTTTCCTCATATAATCAAGAATCAACATGAGCTTACTAACTTCGTTAATAGCACATGTTTTGAAAAAGATCAACTTCTCAAAGGAATGAACTTCAATGCTGAAAAGAGAGTTGTATTGGAAGTTTCGAATGCTGATTATGTGAAGTTTGTTCAAAATAGAAGATGGGTGAAGCTTTTTGATTCTGAATTTTTTTCACTTGATGTGGTAAGAATCTTCTATGGTAATATTCACAATATCGATCATAAGAAGCTTTCTTTTGTCACTCTAGTTGGATGCTTCTATGCTAATATTCACAATATCGATCATAAGAAGCTTTCTTTTGTCACTCTAGTTGGATGCCATATTCTCTTTGTTGAGCGGAAGGTGATCTCAAATATCATTATGTACAATGAGAAGTGTAACCATATGACTACCTGATTTAAAATTGATCACGATACCATTTCAACCGGTCTCACTGGAAGCAAGATTAATTGGGAAAATGGGATATTAACAACCAATGATATACCTCTTTATTTGAGGATTTTTGGAAAACTTGTTAATGAATCCATCTATGCAAGTACAAGGGATAAGTCTGATTGGGAACGAGAGTTTGCTGAGTTCGTCTACTTTTTTTTACAAGATGACAAACAACTTGATATCTATGGGATAATCATAAATCAGATTATTAATATTTATGAAAGATCCTCCTCTCATGTGTCAAAGCGAAACCTTGGGTACCCCTGCCTTATTACTAAACTTTGTGAAACTGCTTTAGGTGATAACTTTGGAGATATGAAATTTATTAAAGCGGTTACAAAGGGAACCAAAAATCAAATGGTTGGTGGACAAAGCAAAGGTCAATCACTTACCATGTCTTCCTATACTCCAGAGATTGATAATCCAAAATCACTCATCTTGCGTCTTGGTAAACAATTGAGTTGTATTCAAAGACAGTTAGCCTTTGTGGCTCGCAATGATTTGGAAACTCTACAAGGTATCTTGAAAATTGATACAGAGTTTTGGAGAGATAAAGGATATCAAGGACCAACAATGGAAAACGGATATCATCAAGAATGGCTCAAAAATAAGAAGTAATTTACTTCCTATAATAAGAGAAAATAAACATCAAAGTGTTGATTTATTTGGATATTTTGTATAAGGTCTATTTTGAATAAAACTATCGTTATTTATTATGAATAAATTTTTTATTTTATAATTTTTGTTTCATGCGATAGTTTACGATTCCATAGCATTGAATTAATGTTTATATTTTTGCTATGTGATTTCGGTTTTATGAGATGTCTGATTTCGTTTTTTATTAACCTTAATATTCAATCTCATACAGTGATGCCCTTATGATTTGTGTGGCTTTTTGATTTAGCGGGATTAAATTCTAGCCCATGTTGGTAGGCTTTATCAATGTTCCGATTGAAACTCATATGTAAAAAATCACAATATGTTGATAATCAATTTATGTTTATATAAGCTGTGTTTCGCATAACATATGTATTTCGGGTCTCAACTTTTGCTATTGGCACGCATTAGTTAAAACCGATTCAACCTTTTTCTGGTAAAGGTTGTTTTGTTGTTATTCTTTTGTTCTTGCGAGAAGATGACAACACACTGAGGGAGAGTTCTTATTTGAACTTGCTCTTAATGATATATCTTTTTGGGGAGTAGTGGCTGCGGAAATTGAGGTAACGATTTTTATTTGTTAGTTAATCGTTATTCCTGTTTAAGAAAAGCGTGTTTATATTGCATATATTGCTTTTTCTTAACAAAATTTCGGGACAATTGATATGTTCAATTATGCTGTGTATGGATTGATTATATGATTCAATTCTTTTCGGTTAAGAAAAATTGTGTCACTTTATGGGCTTATGATTTCATATCTTTTTTATTGTTAGGTATCAACTGTTTTTGGTTAATGCAATTCGGTGCAATTGTGGTGTTGTAATACTTATATTTGTTTCAATTACCCCCGGTTAAGAAAAATAATTGCAAGTCAATTGATTTTGGTTTGTATCTATTGTTTTTGGCTTAAACAAATTACGGGATCATTTATTTAGTCCATTTGATTCCGGATAAGAGAAACTAAGTTAATTTTGATCTTAGTTAAACTTATCAATTGGAGGATTTTGTTATTCAAGTCTAATCGAATGCCTTGAAAAGAAAAACTAGTTAACTCACCTAGTGTTTGTCTTGTCTAAAGGGAAAGGTCTAAGTTATACCGATTCTGGTATGGAAGAGAACCATTTTTCTGTATGTGTTTTTTGTTGTTGCTAGAATCAGATTACATGAACACTTGTACGAACCAATTCTTTTACTCCAATGTTAAGAATCGGTCCATATATGTGTATCGTGCTTACCTATTCTTACAATAGGGCTATATAGCAAGTAATATGAAGCGATTCTTGGTGTTCTTCTGGAATTAAAACATCAACTCAGAATCGGTCCACGAGTGCATGAACATCTACCGATTCTGGTTTGAATTTTGTCAAAAAATATCAATATTTTTTTCAAGTTTTGATGATGAATTAACATTAGTTGATTTCAAGGTTAACTTAGATTAAACATCTATTAATAACCCGAATTAACATTAATTAATCACGGGTAAATTAGCCATTAAGGAAAATAGTTGGCTAAGGGGTTTTTCATTTTACTTCAAAGTGTCTTATTTTTTCACGTAGTGATAGATCCCAAATCATTTCTATATGCCTCAAACTAGCTAGGTTTTAATATAATGCAATTTTTCCTAAAAACTAAATAATATTTGTACATAAATTGCTCGTTAAGGCCTATTTCTATGCACAAGGTTAAAAAATGTTGTTTGACATACCAAGTGGCATGACAAATGAGATGTGCCATTATAGGAAAATAGTTGAGCGATAGAGTTACTATCGACATTTATTATCAACAGCGCTGGAGAGATTCGGAATATCGCTGGCGTTATAGTTTCCATTGCGCGCTCCTTTCAATATCACTGGCTATATTATGAATATCGCTCAACGACTATTTTGTGGCGACTATTCCCCTGCTGGTTCCTATATATATACACCTATGTGTGTCTTCAAATTATTCACACCTACTTCTACATATATTTTACCAATTTCTTTATATGTATTCTCAATTTTAAATTTCATAATCATCAACGGCGAGATCCAATGAAGAGAGGAATGTTATTATGAATCGGTTTAGCTTACAACAATAAATGCATCAACGGATATTGCAACAACTTGATGATGACGAAGCTGAAGATAAACAACTAATCGACACTTTGATTCTCGTATATCCAGGCCAAATACATAGAATTCCAGAGCCAAAAGAAGTATTCTCAAGAAGATACACCTATCGAGGTAGGGAATTTTACCACCAAAAGCAGATGCACAATTATTTTCTTCCCAATTGTGTGTACTCTGATCAAAGATTACCTCTTAAGAAGTAGTAACGAAACCATTCAGATACATAAACGATAGGGAGAAATGTCCCGAGTGCCATGACACAAGAAGCTATCAAACCGGGTGAGCAGTAGTCTGCAAAGCAACATGGACCAATAATCGTATACCAAGACTAAACATTACCATGATTTAGTCGAAGAGGTTCTGTTTGAGGGTGAAAACCGTTTCTGTTGATTTTGGTAATTTTAGTTGTGTGGGTGAGAAAGGAATCTAAACCCTAAACAATGTACTGCACGGGAGTACTTTTGATTCGAGAGATCAATCTGTACAATCCTGGCCTAAACCAAGAAATGGTCGTTCCAGGCTTGCTTCGGTCACAAAGTGAAGGAGAAGGGTTGGTCTTAGGGAGGGAAGCGAAGAAAGTGCTGAGACCAGAGTAGTTGATTCTGGAAGTGTGGGCGTTTTGCAACTTGTATCAGAAAGTTGAACTGGCTAGCTGGATGAAAAAGCTATCAGATGATTTCTGGATGTGGTGTTGTTCTCCTGAAAAAAAACTTGTCGTTTGGTGAAAATAGGTGAGACCTATTTATACAAGTCGCAACTAAACGTACCCTTGTCTCGTAGGAAGTGGAAACGATTAAATGGTGGAAGAAGGCAGTAACGGGTAATGCCTGGAATTTATGTTTCCATAATGAATGATACATTTACACCATTACTTCTCACCATTACTAACCGCCCCGCTTTATGACACTTTCCTATAATCGGCGTTGTAGTTGCAGGAAATCCTACAACACACCCCTTGTAATGCATTGTTAAGAATTTCGCGAGCATATCGTTTTCGTGAAATTCTGATCCTACATCTTGCCTCTTTTTCTTGAATATTGCTTGAAGAGCAATATTCAGGAAAAAATACATTGTTGTAGTTGTTGGAGAGAGATACGTGTTGTTGGAGTAGTCTTTGATCTTTGTTGATGAAGGAACGAGCGAAAGAATACTGGACTTAAAAAGTACGTACTTGCCTCTATTCTTTTGTGAAGTTCCGAAGCGTTGCGAAGTAAATAAGAAGTATCATCTCTTGAAGTATGTGAAGTATGAAGTATCCTTGAAGAAGTATAAGAAGTACTCAATCCTCGAAATATATAAGAAGTATGAAGTATGAAGTATCCTTTGAGAAGTATAAGAAGTATTCAATCCTCGAAATAAAAGAAGTATCCGTCCTTGAATGAGAATAATAAGTATTGCCTCTATTCATGTGAAATTATTACTCCATTTTTGGTGATTATTTCCGAGAAGATAAAGAACATAAAATGTTTTCTTGGTAATCCATAGTTGCCTCTGTTCTTTATCTATGAGGGTAAAATCCTTGAGAAAATATTGAATGTACGAATTGTTTCTTCATTCTTATCTTGCCTCTGTCTCATGTTTTGTGCTCATGTGATAGTATAATCTCTTCAGGTTGCTTATAATTATGCGAAATTATTGAGCGAGATAATCACATCATTCTAAATAATCACATTCTGCGAAATTCTGACACATTCTACGAAATTCGAATCATTCTGCGAAGTTCTGAATCATTCTACGAAATTCTGAATAATCTTGTGAAATTCTGAGTAATCCTGAATAATTCTGCTAAATTCGACGATATTATTGCGAAGTTCTGCAATATTATTTCGTACAATTTTGTAAAGTACTTGTGCGAATATAATGCTTATGTGATGATTATGTTATGAAATGTGTATGCGATGTTTATGCTATGAAATGCTTATGCAATGCTTTTATGATGCGAGTATGATGATTGTATGATGAGAATGCTTATCTATTGCAATGTATAGCTAATGTTTGTGTTACTTAGCTCATTTTGCACGCTAAAATTGATGTAGCTTTAAATTGCCTCCATTCTGCATTTCTCTGGCTTTTTCTTTAGTGTATGCATTCATCTTCGTGTAGTTATTGTTCCTCACAAGTTCTTACTTGTGTTTCATCTTTCCTTTTTCCTGCACTATTAGTATCTCATAACAGTATGATCATAGTATCAAGTCTGCGGCATTTTCACTGCCTCAGTTTCATTTCCATATACATATTCGCAAGCTTATTTGCTTACATATAATCATCTTCTCAAGTTTATTTGCATACCCTCTTCTGTGGTCTTATTTTGCCTTCCTAGTTAAAGGTCTTATTTTGCCACCTCTTGTCATTGCGACAAAATCGCAGGACGTCTTTGCACTTTCATGCAAAAACCCATTGATCTTTCCTTAACTTTTTATTTTGTATTATTGCCTCTTCAGGATTGTTGCGGCAATATGACATGCCTAAATATTCTTGCGAAAATAAAGCCCCATGACATTGCCGTCTTGCAACGAAATCGCAGGACGTCCTTACACTTTCATGTACTGACCCATTGATCTCGTCTTATCTTTTTCTCTAGTATTATTCCCTCTTCAGGATTGTCGCACAAATATGACAAGCCTTAATACCCTTGCGAGTAAAAAGCCTCATGACATTTGCGTCTTAAGATACTTATCAGCTCCCTAATGGAGGGTGCCGCCCTTATCTTCCCCATGGTTTCCCCTTCAAGGAGGCGTACTTGTACCATACAAGGTTAGCTCCTCCCATCCGCTCTTAACAACAACCAGTTGTTTTCGCAGCCTCTTGTCCCTTTTACCTATAGGGATTATGGTTATGAGACTGCACCCTAAGTGGGATTTTCTTCGGGCCGAGTGCAGTATAAGCCAAGACTTGTCAAGAATGACAAGGTACGCTCCAGACACCCCTGTCACTCTTGACTCAACCGTGTACCTCGACGCCTTGATCAGATTCTGCACTCCTTGGTAGAGTCCTTATTACCTTAGTCGCCCAACCTAAGTCATAAGCTTAAGCTGAGAATCCAAGGTGCCTCTCCCGGATGGGCTTTATTGACCCCAAATCTCCATGACTCGGGTTCCGGTGGCGGTGTAGCCTTTCCCTGAGACATGCAACAGGTACTCCCTTATATGACGTACTTTAGGTCTTACATTTGCCTCTTGCGAAATTGTATTCGCGAACTAGGGTGTACGCCATAAAGGTTCGCCCCTTTCTTTTTTCATTTCTGTCATCTCTTTCATTCATTCTTTCATTCTCATAATATCATATCATTTGAATCAAAGTAAATATTCAAGAGAAATTCTAATACATGGTAACTCTGAAATCTTTGTAGTTGTGAAATCTTTGTAATTCTGCGATTCTATCGCGTTTTGTAAATCAAATCAAAAATCTTTTTATTCTCTTCAAAAGAAATATTCTAGAGAAACATATAAATTGAATTTTCTCAGTTTTCTGTAATTTTGAAATCTCGAAATCTCTGTAATTTTGAAGTCTTTGTAATCTTGAAATCTTTATAATCTTTGAAATATTGAAATCTTTGTAATCGTGCGATTGAATCGCTTTTTGTAAATCAAATCAAAAATCTTTTTATTCGTTCTTAGTATAAAGTAAAATTTTCAAGGAAGTGGTACTTATCTTTCATGTGAGTCGCTGTTGTTGTCAAAGAAGTGAATAAATGCGTTGAAATGTATGAATTTCGCGCAGCAAAAAGAAGTGTGAGAAGTGAGACTTGAACCCTTGACCTGCTTCTTGGATTTTCTCGCACCATACCAACTGTGCTAAGCCTCTCTTGCGAAATAATCAAATGTCTTGCGAAGTAATCAAATTCCAACTGTGTGAGAGGCAATTTTGTATAAATTTCGCGTAACAAAAATAATCATGCGAGAAGCAACAATTGATCTCGCGACCTGCTGCTTGCATTCATGCCTCGTGACCAATTGTGCAAGCTTATTCTTTGCAAAATATCTCTGCGAAATTATCATCAACTCTCTTATGTGCGAAATAATCAAATAAATATAAGTGCGAAAAAATATGACTGTGTTAGGACTTGATCATACGGCCATGAACTCATTAACTTCGCAGATGACCAATTGTGCTGCCTCTTGTTTGCGAAATAATGAAACAATATTGCGAAATTATTCATTTTTCGCTCTCTGTAAAAAAGAAGAAAACTATGTTCGTAGGCGAATTCGAACTTGCAACCACGAACACACATAATGCTCTCTGGACCAATTGTGCAAGAACCTCTCAGCATAACTTTTTTCCTTATTCTTTTATTCTCCCATGCAAATGAGAAGAAAATGAAAAATATGTATCTCTGCGAATTCGAACCCGTGACCTATTTGTTGTTTGCTCAACCTTAAACCATCTGTGCGAATTTCTGTTTGTGACAGAAATTACAGCGCCCGCCTCTTATCTTATCTTCGTCTTTCCCTTGTTTCTTCTCCTGAAAATGAAAATCTTCCACTGAAACTTCCATTTTTTCCTTAAATTTCACCACAACAACTAATTTTTTCTCTTACTCTTTTCATGTCTTTGAATTGTTGATGAAGTTTACTCCCTGAAAGTGTGATTTCTTCCATGAAATTTCCATTTTTGAACTTAAATTTTGTAGATCTAGAAAAATATGAACAGTAGCTAATCTTCATGGAAATTTCTTGAACCAACAAGTTATAGGAAGGATAAATCCTTTACTCGCTCCCTGTTTCTAGCGCCAAAAATGTAGTTGCAGAAAATCCTACAACACACCCCTTGTATTATCATGACTATGATTTCTAGATCTAAACTTATTTGATATGAAAATAAAGATAAAGATAATGAAAATAGAAAATAAGACACAAGATTTACGTGGTTCGATCAATGTGATCTACATCCACAGGGTTAGGGATCTTCACTATGATTGTTGAATTACATATGAATTACAATTGAGACTCCATTAATGAGTATTTGGAGCTCTCTATCTCTCTCTCTGGTTTTTGGGGAAGAATAAGAAGATAATAATAATACAAGTTACTTTTCTCTCTCCTACCTTTCTCTTTTTATAGGATGCTACCTAGTGTATGAAAGCTCATATACAGCTAAGATTTCCCCTAATTTCGGATCTGGCTTGCGATGATATTGCAAGCTTACAAATGTTAATTTCGCAGATCTTCTAATTTTTGCAAAGTTATTACATTTTTCTTATGTTTAAGCTAATATCACCTATTGTGTCGTTTCTCAAAGTGCTCTGCGACATTTTTGTAATGCGTTGTTAAGAATTTCGCGAGCGTATCGTTGTCGCGAAATTCTGATCCTACAGGCGTATTGCACACCGCACGCTGTAAACCGCCAGACCAATACCCTGATGAGCATCCCCCAGTTTGTGACATATTTTGATGTCTCGAGTGTTTTCGTGGAAAACATGTAACACTTTGCTACGTGTGGCAAGTTAAAATCGAGAGGCTTGCCGCAGGTAAATAACATGTGATGCTAGGCTCATTTTGGCTAGTCGCCTAAAACTGGTGGTGAACTTCGATGGCCGAGATCGCATCTTATGAATAAGGGTAGCCGTTGATTGTGGCTACCTAGTGTTGGCGCCTGACAATGGCGCAGTGGCATTGCGGCACGACTCGTGCAAGTGGTTCCTAGTGTAGCCATGGTCGCGGGGTTTAGGCGGTTGGTCGCCTAAGAGTTGCCACAAGTCCATCAGTTCGGTGGCGAACTTGGGTGGCTGAGATTGCATCTCATGAAGAAGGATGGGCATTGATTATGACCACATCTTGTTGTACAGCGAAGTGGCATCATCAACATGCTAATGGCATGCCAGTGGCGTAGCCGTGGCATAAAGGCATGCTAATGACGTAGCCGTGGAATAATGGTATGCCAGTGATGTTGCGGCGTGGCCAAAGCTAAAAATTGGATCTGTGGTCAAAGTTAGGGTTTGGCGCCGTGGAAGAATTAGGGCTTGGCATGGCCAAGGCTCTGTGGAAGAACTCGTTGTGGAATAATTAGGGCTTGGCGTGGCCAAAGAGCCATGGAAGAATTCGTCGTGGAAGAATTAGGTCTTGGCGTGGCCAAAGCGCCGTGGTAGGGCGCGTTTGGCTTGTCAGTTTAGCATGGTGGCGTGGCAAGGTGCGTTTGGCCTTTAGTGTATGGTTGCAAGTTTAGAGCAACTTGATTGGCCCAAAAAGGGGGCCGGCCAAACATAAGGCGCGACTACACTTCTGGTGAGAGTGTTTGCAATTAGAAGTGGGGTCATCCAGTATGGATCCAGCCACAACTTATGTGCGCGTGGCGAGTTTAAATCGACCTGATTGGTCGAGGGAAATAGGGTCGGGGCGTGGACAATGGCGCTAGATGGCCTAAGGCACGACCACGCCTCTTTTTGCTGCTGCGGCTCCATGTTTTTCTTATTCTGGGCAAGCTTCTGCACCTGCTAATCCATGGCGGATTAATTATTTAGTTTGTTTAGGCTTAATTTTGACAAGCAAGGTCTGGTATATTGCGCGAGGCGCGAAACCCTAACTTCTGCAAGTTAGTCAGGACGATTGACTGAATTCTATGTGTTGACACAAGGTTTTTTTAAGTTCGTTGCCAGAGAGCAGCATGCTTTTCTAATTGAATGCGTTATGCAAAGATCTTATTCTTGATACTTTGAGATTCGTGCTACTCTGCTGCGAGTGAACAAAAATCGTCATGCGATATCAACATTAAGAGTTTATCCGGAGAACATAGCATATAAGGCATTCAGAGGAACTTATATTAAGTGAATATACGCGAGGCGCCGAAATCTACAGAACATCTGGGATTTGCCAGTCTGGATAAATTTCATGTATGTATATTGAGTGGCTCAATAAATATGCCAGTGGAGAGGTTAGCACACGTGGCTCTGTTTATTTTCAGAGTGACGTCACATCAGATGCAAGGTTTTACGATTTTAACCCTAATCTAAAAGCCACCATCAACATTAAGTCCTCTGCTTAGCTCGGAACAGTGGCATTGTTGCGGGGTAAGCATGAGATGGTGACAGACGAGGATAAAATCGAAACAACAAGTGACGGATAGATTTTCAGGAAGATTTGGCTAACCTTTAACGAAAGGCATGAGGAATCCGTGATCCTTGCATTGGCCTTTGCGTAAATTCGTCTTGGCCGCGGGACGTTGTCTTCAGTGTTGCATCTTTGGCTACTGATTGGCAGAGGTGGCGTTGCAATTTGGTCCACGAAACGGTGAATGTCATTAGCTGGCTAGGTCACAGAACGTATAGAGATGGCACTGCTTTGAACGGCCGAGATGGCGCTTCCTTGGCTGGTGGAGATGGCGCTGCTTCGAACGGCTAAGATGGCATCATTTTGGTTGGCTACAGAAAGGCCAATGGCGTGACTAGGTCCGATGGCGAGGCTATCTTGGAAGGGCCGACGACGAGGCTAGCTTGGAAGGGCCAATGGCGTGGCTCGCTTGGACGCGGAATGTCTGGCATTGTCTTGGCCGCGGACTGTGGATGACTTCAGTCCATGGAACGGTGGAAACTGGCTTCAATCCGTGGAATGGTGAAAACTGGCTTCGGTCCGCGGAATGGTGAAACTGGCTTCAGTCTGTGGAATGGTGAAAACTGGCTTCAGTCCGCGGAATGGTGAAACTAGCTTCAGTCCGTGGAATGGTGAAAATATGGCGCTGGAACTTTGGCTACCAAGCGGTGATGATAGCGCTGGAACTTTGGATTCAAACGGTGATGGTGGCACTGGAACTTCGGCTACCAAGTGGTGATGATGGAGCCGGCTAGGTCACAGGATGGGTGGAGATAACACGGATTTGATCACGGAGTGCTGGAGTTATGGCGCTAATTTAACCACAGAGTGCTGGAGCCATGGAGAGTTGGCTTGACCACGGAGTGCTGGAGCCATGGAAAGTTGGATTGACCACGGAGTGCTGGAGCCGTGGAGCGTTGCAGATTGGCTGACTGGTGTTCCTCGTGCTGGCGCGCTGCTGGTTCGGTCATGGAGCGGAGATATTGGCACGCTACCTGTTCGGCTATGGAGCATGAGTGTGGTGCGCCTAGTCATCTATTCCCGTTCATGGAGCAATAAAGAATCCTTATTCTATTCAAACTCCAGAAACTGCGTTCGTATGAAAAGGGGTATCAACCCTCTAGTGTTTTTGTTGTTCGTCCGGCTCCGTGCTTTCATCCGCAGCATCTGGCTCCTCTTCGTTATTTGTTAGCGGTGGTAGAGCGAGCATTAATGGCAACAAATCAATCTCCAATAGTTATAATCAACAGCAAGGCAATCCAGGAGAACTCAGGATAGATGCTCTCGCGTGTACCCACCCAACAGTACCATCGATCTTCTCCAGAATGTGTAATAACGTTCTGGCTCCAGAAGAATAAGTATCTAACCTCTCCAATGGATTTCAAAATTTTACCAAACTCCATTGCTCTATTGGGATGGATGGATGAAATAATGTCAGGGCTAATCTTGGAGATTGTGGTTGCGTTGTTGGTTCATCCTTGACTTTAGGTTATTTGGTACCTAGACTTTCTGATTGCGATAATGACATGTTGTGGATTCTTGTATGGTCAAAATCTTCCGGAGCCATTGGGTGAAATAAATGAGTTGAGAGACGTTCCATTACCGATGTACTGCTATCAAGTCTTCAAGGACTTCGTTCCAAACGACATCCTTTGAACCATCTTCTGAACCTTGGACTATTGTATGGAATGGGATGCAGTGAGCAGTGCCCAGTTATACTTCTATTAGATCCGATGATGTGGCCGTATATGTGAATGTATCTCTATGGCATACTTTTGGGGTTTTTGATGCGCATGTACGGCTTCATGTTGAGAAATTCTTGCGGCTCGTAAAACTTCTACAGTGATGATGTTAAAATCAGAAATAACCTGGTTGAGGGCAGTGAAGGCATCCCATTCTGGTAGTCCCCATGTGTAATTATCCTGAACCCATTTTCTCGTGGAAGATGTGCTTCTGCTGCATTCACTGGTAAGGTGGTGACTGCGTTTAAGCTTCTAAACATGAAGGAGGCTTCAGTCCCCAAGTGTAGCTTACTTTAATTGCATCGCCTTGAATCCACGCCTATGGGATTTGATACAATCTTATCATACTCTCCTGGATGTGGTGCTGGGATGCTTGGAATATCACATGGATGAAACAATCTGGATAACGAAGAAGTATAAGTGAGAGAGTCATGTCATTAATCGTGGCTCCCTCTGTCTCTTCAAGAAAAATGTTTCAGCCGCGTCTCTGGAGTTATCTCATGAATGCTTCATTGTTGTCGGGGATGGACCGTGATGAGCAGTCCCCAGTCGCATTTTTCTTTGGTTACTGAAGTTGTTTTCTCTGAGTAGGCTTGGGATCCGTCGCGACCTCGTAAAGTGTTGCAGGCGCCTTCTAGACAGAGAGGTGATGATATTCTTACACTAAAACTTTGAAGGGTGGATGGCCTTGTCGTGGATATGACTTTTGGTTGACCGTGTCTTCTGAGCTTTGACAGTGAAAGGATCCCGTGTAGAGCCTCAGTCCCCAAGTATGGTTTACATGTTTATATATGGTATGGTTGGTGAGTTGACCATGATAAGTATATCACCATATTTCATCCGTACTGGTGACTCTATTACTTCTTCCATGTGAAACTAAAACAAGGAGAAGTAAGGATTACCCTTGTAGCGGTTGTTGCTATGGTGAAGCTCTGGCTGGTATAGACAAACGAGCAACAACAGTTCTTGGCAGCGGATGTGATCAGAAGAAACTACATTGCGTGGGAACCAAAATAGGTTAGCTGGAATTGCATGGGAGTCCATGGAAGCAAAGGGATCGGCTGGATGCGTAAGCGAGTAAACTGTCCACGACCACGAGGTTTGGCGAGATGGATCAAAAAGTGGCCACAACTGCGATCCTTAGCTGGCTGTGATCACGATCCTTGACAGGGAGGAGTGTGGTGGCCACGGGAACGAACCTTGGAAGGAAGGAGTGTGGCGTCTACGACATGATCTTTGGCAGGAAGAAGTGGCGTTAAAGCGGCTTCGGATCTTGGAGAGGACGTTGAAACTTATGGAGCAAAACGCTTAAGCTTCGGCTTTGGATCCTGGAGTAACTTATGGAGAGAATGCTGAAGCGGAGCAGCTGCTGGAGCAAACGTTGAAGCGGGGCGACTTCTGGAGAGAACATTGAAGCGGAGCGGCTGCTGGAGGGAACTTTGAAGCGGAGACATTGCTGGAAAACGTTGAAGTGGAGCCGCTGCTGGAGAACGTTGAAGCGGAGCGACTTATGGAGAGAACGTTGAAGCGTCTTCTGGAGAAAAACGTCGAAGCGACTCCTGGAGAAAACTCCAGTGAGGGCTCCATTAACCCTTGACTTCAAAAAACGACTTGATACGATATGGTATATGTGAAGACGTCACGAATAGTGCTGGTCGGCAAGTAGTGTTTTTCTCCTACGCTTCTTCTGTTTGATTTTCCCTTGCAACTCTCAGAGCCTTGACGGTTACAATGTTGAAGTCGGAGGTCGCGTCAATTATCGTGCTGTCAAACTCGACATCCTTCAAGTGAACAGTGGTTAGGAGTCTCCAGTTCTATCTATCAATCGTGTTTTCCAGGAGATGTTGGGGTTCGGGAACGGCTTCCCTGGCTGGAAACAACTGTTTTCCTGATGCAGTGCGGTTGAAGGCTGCAAATATGTCTTGACGTTGCGCCTTGGAGAAATACAGAATCTCACCTAAATGTTTCATCATAGACTGCACGATTTTGTGGGCTAAATCCCCAGAAATCATCCAGCTCCTGACGGGAAGAGGGTCTCTGTGAACTCAGGAGGGTTGCTGATTTTCTTTGTCCCGATTTCGTAGAAGTCGGTCCTGATCTTCACGTGTGATGAAATTGGATTGCTGATTCCTTTCTACTGGGCGTTCAAGAGAAACGCGAGCCTCTTCATCTATAAATGCGCGTCCTGATGAAGTGCCTGCACCGGATGTTAAAAGTATTCCTTGTCAGTTCCATTTGTGGTTGACGTGACTCTTGTGGTAACCGCTCCGTTAGTGTCTTAAGGAAAATAGGTATCTCTTTCTGAGTTGTATCCATGTCTGTCTGAGCCTTACGAGAACCTTCTGTCTTTCCATCAAATCAACAGTGGCAAGAGAAGATCGGCTTCTTCTGGCTCCTACAGTCTCTCGTCCTGATGGTGGAGTAGCAGCGGCTCTGGTGACGGTTGGAGCTGTCACACTTGAAGAAACGTTGGGAGCGGCGGTAGCGGGTCTGGCTCTGGTGATTGGCGGAGTAACACCTGAAGGAACGTTTTCCGCGCCGCTGGTGTTGGCAGGTGGAAGAAATATTATCTTCAATTCATGATTTGTGCAAGGTGACTGGTCACACCGTTTCTAGAGATGTAATCTCAAACTTGGAGTTTCATCGAGACATGTGTGTAAACTTTGAGTTTAACGCCTTTTGGTTCTGTAAGGGATTTTCCGAGATCCAAAGGCTGCAGGCTGAAGCGGTTGATGGTCCTTCCGCGGATTTGATTAATCAACGTGAGGTAGAAGTCGAGAAGTTGTCCCAGGAGTTGAAGCTGAAGCAGGAGGCTCTTCAAAGTATGAAGGATATTTTCTCCAAGAAGAACGAGCCGTTGTTAGGCAATTTTCCTTGAATACTTTTATTTTCTGAACTTCTTTTCTTAGTTTTTTTTTGAAAGGAAAAAGAAACACCTAGTTTATGGTATGGTTTTCTAGTTTTTGGATTGATAGATGATTGATTCCTATAAGAGTTTTTGGATCATTTGGAATAACATCCCTTTGATCAATCAATATGTCGAAATCCGAATTACGAATATAAGTAGAAAAATCATTCGGAAAATTGTGAAACCGTGAATGTCGCGTGAGAGATATGAAATCTTGGGATGATTGGGTTACCGACTTCTATGATAAATGTGAAAATCCAAGAAACAGGTCGTGTAAACATCATCCGGCAGACTTGCTCGTTTTAGGGTCTTCCACCAGAACTGAGTATTTAGGTAGTAAATACGAGTCTTTATGTAATGCCCTTCTTGCCACGATAAGTCCCCGGTCGTTCTTTCTCTTTGGTGGAACATCTTTATGTCGATCCGTGGTAAGGTGGAAAATCCCTAGTCCCCAGACGCAATTCTCCTGAACCCGTCTTTTCTTGGACGATGCGCTTCAAAGCATTACATTCACTGATGATGGAAACGAGAGTTGAATTTGTAACCGAGAGATTAATCTCCCACCGTGGTCGCCAATTGTTTGAGGGAGAAAACCGTTTCTGTTGATTTTGGTAATTTTGGGTGTATGGGTGAGAAACGAATCTAAACCCTAAACAATGTACTGCACAGGAGTACTTTTGATTCGAGAGATCAATCTGTACAGTCCTAGCCTAAACCAATAAATGGTCGTTCCAGGGTTGCTTAGGTCACAAAGTGAAGGAGAAGGGTTGGTCTTAGGGAGGGAAGGGAAGAAAGTGTTGAGACCAGAGTAGTTGATTCTGTAAGTATAGGCGTTTTGCGACTTATATCAGAAAATTGAACTAGCTAGCTGGATGAAAAAGCTATCAGATGATTTCTAGATGTGGTATTGTTCTCCTGACCAAAAACTTGTCGTTTGGTGGAAATAGGTGAGACCTATTTATACAAGTCGCAACAAAACGTACCCTGGTCTCGTAGGAAGTAGAAACGATTGAATGGTGGAAGAAGGCAGTAACGGGTAACGCCTGGAATTTATGTTTCAATAATGAATGATACGTTTACACTGTTACTTCTCACCATTACTAACCGTCCCGCTTTATGACACTTTCCTGTAACGGGCATATTGCATGCCGCACGCTGTAAACTGCCAGACCAATAACCTGATGAGCATCCCCCAGTTTGTGACATATTTTGATGTCTCGAATGTTTTCGTGGAAAACAAGTAGCACTTTGCTACGTGTGGCAAGTTAAAATCGAGATGCCTGCCGCAGGTAAATAGCACGTGATGCTAGGCTCGTTTTGGCTAGTCGGCTAAAACTTGTCGCGAGCTTACCGGTTTGGTGGAGAACTTCGATGGCCGAGATCGCATCTTATGAATAAGGGTAGTCGTTGATTGTGTCTACCTTGTGTTGGCGCCTGACAATGGCGCAGTGGAATTGCGGCATGACTCGTGCAAGTGGTTCCTGGCATGGTCGCTGGGTTTAGGTGGTTGGTCACCTAAGAGTTGCCACAAGTCCATCAGTTCAGTGGCGAACTTGGATGGCTGAGATTGCATCTCATGAAGAAGAATGGCCATTGATTATGGCAACATCTTGTTGTATAGCAAAGTGGCGTCAGCAACATGTTAATGGCATGCCAGTGGCGTAGCCGTGGCATAGAGGCATGCTAATGGCGTAGCCGTGGCATAGCGGCATGCTAGTAGCCGCGGCATAATGGTATGCCAGTGATGTTGCGGCGTGGCCAAAGCTAAACATTGGCTCCGTGTCCAAAGTTAGGGTTTGGCGCCATGGAAGAATTAGGGCTTGGCATGGCCAAGGCTCTGTGGAAGAATTCGTTGTGCGCCGTGGAGTCGGACCCACATATGGCGTGGAAACATTGGCCCCGTTGCCACGCCAATCCCATTGCTCCGGGAAACGTTCTTTGGTAGCAATTTGCCCAAATTAGGGTTTGGCATGTCGAAAACCTAATTAGTGCATGTGGTATGCGGTTGCGGCATGGCGCTACTTTTGTGCAAATGGCACCATGGTTATGCCAAAGGAACTATGGCAAGGCTATAGTGTGGAAATGGCCACAAGAGTAGGAATTGTCGTGAGTGACTATCTATGGCAGGTTGCCAAGAAGTGGCATGTTGCGAAGTAGCATGTTGGCATGTTGCCGCGACAGAGTGGCATGTTGGCATGCCGGGAAATATGTTGTTGTGGTAGGGCGTGTTTGGCTTGTCAGTTTAGCATGGTGGCGCGGCAAGGTGCGTTTGGCCTTTAGTGTATGGTGGCAAGTTTAGAGCAACTTGATTGGCCCAAAAAGGGGGGCGGCCAAACATAAGGCGCGACTACATTTTTGGTGAGAAGGTTTGGTCGATTAGAAGTGGGGCCATCCAGTATGGGCAGATCCACAACTTATGTGCGCGTGGCGAGTTTAAAGCGACCTGATTGGTTGAGGTAAATAGGGTCGGGGCGTGGCCAATGGCGCTAGCTGGCCTAACACACGGCCACACCTCTTTTTGCTGTTGCGGCTCCCTGTTTTTCTTATTCTGGGCAAGGTTCTGCACCTGCTAATCCATGGAAGACTGATTATTTAATTTGGTTAAGCTTAATTTTGACAAGAAAGGTCTGGTATATTGGGCGAGGCGCGAAACCCTAACTTCTGCAAGTTATCCAGGACGATTGATTGAATTCTATGTGTTGACACAAAGTTTTTTTAAGTTCGTTGCCAGAGAGCAGCATGCTTTTCTGATTGAATACCTTATGCAAAGATCTTATTCTTGATACTTGGAGATTCGTGCTACTCTGCTGCGAGTGAACACAAATCGTCATGCCATATCAACATTAAGAGTTCAGTCGGAGAACATAGCATAGAAGGTGTTAGAGCATTGCTCGGTCTAACTCGCATGCGTTGCTATCTCAAGCATGTTTGTCAATGTTACTGATCAAAACTCTAAGTATTGATTTCTAGTCTACTATAGCTAAGTCTCGGACTAGGATAGTATGTGTATTTGAGCTCAAGGACTCCATGGAGATTCATCATACAAGAAGAAGAACTACTCAAGGAACCGGTGGAACTTCTCGACAAAAAGTTATGTGGATACTTGAACTTATCCATCACTCAAAATTCTATCTATTCTATCTCCTACTCTTTGAGACAAAAAGTCGTATGCTATATATATAGACTTGATTATGAACATTTGGTATTTCGAGCCGAGTATACATCGCCTATCTATATCTCGAAATATGTGTTGGTAAGCTTTTCGCTTCGACCAAGTTTATCTTTACCTAGTGACGAAAGTCATGATATGTTTCAATCACTTTGAAAATTGCTTTGACGAGAAATGGTGTAACAGCTGTATAACGTCCTCTAAGAATGTTTTAATGATTGGAATGAGAGTTTAGATTACATAACCAATGGTGGACATAAGCATTGTTGTGGAAACACATTTATGTATAAGTCCTATTCCTTGAACCAAAGTTTTCGAACTTTGTTGATCAAGAGAACCGGAAGTATGGCAAGTGCCAAATCCGCGAACTCAGTCCGCAAACTGCCGAAGTTCTCAAACCAGAGAATTTATGCTGGAGTTGACAAACTACTTGCGTGAAGCTAAGTCCGCGAACTCAGTCTGCGAACAGGCGAATTTCTCATCCCGAAAATTTCTGCTAGAGTTTGTAAACTCTGTCCGGTATCTTAAGTCCGCGAACCTAGTCTGCGAACTTGAGAAGGTTATATGTCTAAAGATGATTTCTGAACTTAAACTCATAAAGACTAAGCAATGCATTTTCAAACCGTGGCTATAAAAGTTCATGAACCGATTCGAGTGAATCAAATCATCTTTGCTTCAATTATGTCTTGTGTAATTACATAAGATTTCCTTGAAATTGAATAACTCTCTGACTAGTTCATTTGAGTCATTTGAGCTAGTTATGGTGAAGAAGAACATGGTTGATATGAAATGCTCATATGGCTAACCTTTTGGTTAACTATTGTTGAACCAACAACGTACACGTTTGGGTACGGTTAACAAACCTAGAAGCGTGCATTTCATTTGTGTATAACAGGCTAAGTTTTCTATCTAATGGTTGAGAAATATTAGCTTGAATCTAAATCAGGTTTTCATCTAACGGTGGATATTGATTGCTTTATTACCAAGGCAAAACCCTGAATTGAAAGACTATATAAGGGGACATCTAGCAACTCTGCGAAACTAATCCCCACACCTTACGTGTGATACTAGTTTGCGTGCTAGAGTCGGTTCTCCTTTAACCTTTGGTTTTCTTCTTCTAAAACCAGGTTACACGACTTAAAGACTTCATTGGGATTGTGAAGCCAGACCAATACTACTTTTATCATAGTTGTGTGATCTGATCTTGCATCTTCTATCGTACAAGTACAATCATATTGATTGGCTTGATATTGATATCTCCGATAGGTAAGATATAAAAAGTAATCACAAACACCTTAGTCTCATTGTTTGTGATTCTGCAACATCTTATTTCGCTACCATACGATTAAGATTGTTGTGAGGTGATTGATTAATCTAGGTTGTTCTTCAGTAATATAAGACCGTATTATCAATTGGTTCCTGTTCACCTTGATTATTATCAAAAGACGGAACAAAACCTTTTAGGGTTTATCTGTGGGAGACAGATTTATCCTTCGATAGACTTGTCTGTGTGCGACAGATTTGTTTATCATCAAGTCTTCGACTTTGGGTCATAGCAACTCTTAGTTGTGGGTGAGATCAGCTAAGGGAATCAAGTGGGCAGTATCCTGCTGGGATCAGAGGTTTGGCTTATCTGATTTTCTTAAAGATATGGTGCAAGGATTTTTTTTATTATTCTACAACAGAATATGAGTGTAAAAATATGAGTTCTACATGGTTTTAATATTTAATTGTATACTTTATTTTTTTGGTAGGACATTTTTTTTAGTTAGTGTGGAGTTAATTATGAGAGTTATTAATGCATATAGCCATAATGGAAGAAGGTTACAACTCTTACATTCGTTAGGTGTAAATGGTTAGGATGAGACTGGGATGGTTGGATCATCTGTTTGTCTCTAAAAATGTAATTCGTCCGTCGGTGGCTCAAAAACCCATTTTGTTTTGTATTACAGAAGTTTAGTTTCACATAAAAAAATTATGTCAGGGTTTTGTGTCCTAATAAGATCTCTAATATGATCCCTAGTGCTAGTGCTTTTAAGACCTTGAACATTCGAGGATGACAAAATTTGCTAGTAAAAGCAGGGAAAGACCTAACTTGAGTTTTTTGACGTGAAAACTAGATACAATAATGTATGGGAAATTTATGACGAGTGAATCTAATGAGTTTGAGTGTTTAATGAACCTAACTAGGAAATGGAAAAAATACGAAATAATTATCAATGCATATGATGAGACGAAAGTACTAAAATTGATAATAAGAAACAGGAAAAAATAAATAGTTTTGAAAAATGATACCTGTCTCCCCTCATTAGCGCGAGCTGTTTGATTCTCTCCCGATGTGACCTTGTGAGTAATATCGGTGGTTGAAGTGGAATTCAATGAGGTACCTCGTATAGATTTTGGTAAATATGGACAATTATTTGGATACAATTAGATTGATCTTGGATATTGATTTTTGAGATCGTCCAAGTATTCTTCTATACAATCAGGTTCACGGAATTTATTGTCTAGACTTTATGATTGTGAAGACAAAGAGATACATATTATTGTCATAGGTGTTAAGTAGGTATACTTGCAATTATAGTAGGTTTTGTCCATACATGTTACAGAAAAAAAATTTAGTGGTGTACTTGGTACCATGTCCTTTTCAATTGGTACAGGAGCAGGAAAACACCTTAGACCTTATAAATATTTGTTTGTGGCGATTTGAATCTATCGACAAGAGTTCAATCTCACTAGTTATTGAAAGTGTTGTCTTTGTGGATTCTATTAATGAGAACATATCTTATTTTCTCTCTAAAATTAATAAATATTGTGTTCCCATAAAACCGTCTGGTATTGACAATGGTTATCCCTCTTATCTTACCGATGTGTCTGACTCGAAAGTGGAAAGAGAATCAACCAAAGTATTAAAATGCCGAGATTCTTAAACTTCTTAGAATTCAGGCTTCAAAAGAACAAGTTGAAAAACAAAGTCAATACTCCATTGAGTAAGGTTAATGAAATTATCTCACTTGAGACACAACTGGAGAAGACCGTCGTGGAACTTAAACGACTACATGATACTCCTCATACTCCTTGTAGTGTTTGTGAATCTGAAAGATTGGCCTTATTCTTGGCCTTTGAGAAAATTAAGCGTTAGAGCAACACTCGGTTGAACCCACAAGTTTTGCTTTCTCAAGTTTGTTGTCAATGTTATATGATCAAAACAATTTTTTAATTTCTAGTCTGCTAAGTCATGTCTCGGACCAAGTTAGAAATTTGTATTTGAGTATCTGACGTCGCCCTTGAAGATTGAAGATCGACAAAGATATTTGGAGAACTTCTTTTACCAGATATGTGAAGACTGAACCATTCTATTTTACTCACTATCTTACCATTCTATCATTTGGGACTAAGTCATATGACTTCTAATAGATTTAAGAAAAAGAGATTTCGAGTCAAGCATGTCTTGTTAAAAATATCGAAATATGATTCAAACATAGATGCTCAAAGGTCCTTAACAATATTAGTTCAAAACAATTTATTGTCTGAGAATTAATTTGTGGATCAATTAAAAATCTCCCATATAAGTGAATGTCTCAAACATCATAAGAGAGAAACTTATGATATTTTTGCTCAGGGTAGGTTGGAAAATCAGTTTGCAACCCGTAGATATATGATTTAAGAAATACCGGGAAGGTTGGCAAACCAGTTCCAAACCGCAAGCTCACTTGGGAACACTTCACGAACCGTGATGAACTGAATTTCTGGTGTTGGTATAAAAGGATTAAGTTTTGCGAACTATATCCATCTGAGTTCATAAATCAAGTACGGTTGGCAAACCCAGTTCACGATCAGTGTACATCTGAGTTCTCCAGCCGAGTAGGGTTGGCGAACCCAATTCACGAACCGTAGCTCCCTGACTCGTGAACTTTATCCTTACGGTTCACGAACTGTTTCACCAACGCTCCCAACAATATTTAAACTCACTAGGATTCCTAGAAATTTTACTTGAAGAAAAGGCTTGCAAATATAAATAGGGAAAACCCCATCTTCGAAACTGCGAACATTGATACTTGGCCAATAAACCTGTGTTTTGGAGATGTTTAAACCTAACACTTAAGTCTATGTTTGAATTATTTGGAGTTCCTTGAAAATCACTATTGTATCACCAATAATTTTTCCATCATCCAAATACCATGCATGGAGATGTAGGCTACAGTTTTCCTCGATTTTCTTCACAAGGGGATGTAAATTAAGTGCAAATAGTATGAGACCTAGAGGGTGTCCCTGCTGAACTCCATGGCCATTCTCTGTGGTAAATCCTTGAAGATGTGGAAAGTTTTTGTTACCCTCATGTCGCCTGGGCATTCACCTATCCTGATAGATTTATCGCGTGAGTTTGATTCTTCTCCTGCAATTTACTAATAATGTTGGCAACCAACTTAGTTATGGATGAAGCATCTTTAGTCTTTGGTGACTCTTACTCATGTTATGAATTGCAGTCTGGAGCATCCATCTAGTTATTTCTTATTTTTAATTTAACTCTTTTTTTAACTAGGCATAGGTACGTACTGCCCCTTCCCCATAGTAAAGTTAATAATTATTATACGAGATCTCCAATATTTGAGCGGAGACTCCAGTTGCTGACCTTATATTCGAGAATCAGACTCTCGAGCAACTGGGCTAATCCCAAATTATTTTATTTTCAATTTAACTTTAATTGAATTTTGATGATTCTTACTCATGTTATGAATTGCAGTGTGGAGCATCCATCTAGTTATTTCTTATTTTTCAATTTAACTTAAATCTTCCCCCTTAAAAGCCTTGACAAATAAAGCTCTCACATTAAGCGGTGATGAAACCCTCACTTCCTATTGGCTTAGAAAGACCTTTTCTAATGCAGAAGCTATGGTGAGGGCACTTGGCATAATTCTATTGGTTGTAGTAATTTCAATTTGGTTACAATTTGGATACATTAAATACTTAACTGTCCGTTAGTAACGGTGTGGAAAAAAAGTAGGTAGACAATACTTATGTTAGAATTTAAACTTGAATTATTTAGTTACACTGTGTTTACGCCGATACTTAACTGTACTTTAGTAAGAGTGGACAAGACTCACGTCCAAACCGTTAAAAGAAAAAAAAACGTCAAACTCTTAAAAAGGAAATCCCGTTAAAAAAGAAAATTATTGACACCAAAAAAAAAATCGTTTCTAATCAGGAATTCGTGCCAAAAAGGAATTGGCTTTTCTTTACATATATGTATGCAAGTCGTAAGATTAAGGAATTGGCTTTTCTCAAAATTTTCAGTAGAATTGTTCATTAAAATCAAGTTAAACTCTCCAATTATCTTAACAATTGAAAGTCAGTAGTTACGGAAAAATACACAAAATAATTCATGGTTCGTTTTCCGGTTCTTTTGTTATATATCCTGGTGGCTATCAGGTAGGATTTTTCGTGTATTCATACTATTACCTTGTGTGTACATATTTAACCATCATCCACGTGTTTATGAAGAAACACGTGGAAGGCATGCGAACCAAGCCATCAAAACATGATGAGACACGCTCACAACCAAGAAGCATGCCCCATCAGCATCAGATCTTTGTCCAGATAATCTGATGGCAGAAAATTAATGTGTACCAAAGTACGATGTTACTGCGGAGCACCAAATAGCCCCCAAAAATATACTTTCTCTTATCCCCAGAAAGAGCCAAGATCAACGGCGAGGAGCAATTTGACTGACACGGATGTGACAGGGGCAGAAGACACTTGTCTGACACGAGCAAACGTCTCAACTACCCGCATTAAACACTCTGAGCAGTGTACGTGTCAATCAACCCATAGGACGAACGAGGATAACCCTTCGTGATCAAGTATGGAACGCAGGGGGCATTGTAAAAGACGGAGACCTCTGTGTGATGTACACAAAGAACAAGAAGATAAGGTTGCAACGGCCTCTCAGAAGTAGGACCCACGTTCCAACCCTATAAATACCCCTCTCCACTAAGAGAGAAGGGGTCGACCAATCCACAATCCTTAGAAGAAAACATAAGAGAGAGAAATAGGAAGAGTAAGTAAATCCCCTGCTTCTGCAGACTAATGTATACTCAAAATTCATTCGTCTTTGTAAATATTCAATACATAGTGAAACACCAACCTCCGTGGATGTAAGCCTTAGTGCCGAACCACGTAAATCTCCCTCTTATTTATATATCAGCACAGGGTATAAGAGATTGTTGCTACATTCTCCAACCTGGATGAATTAGTAAAGTGGAGAAGTATTCATCACTTATTAGTGGCTCTATCCTTTGCAGGATGTCAGCACATAATTTTTTGGCTTTTTACAATTTTAGCCTTAAATGAAAATCCACCATCAACACACGCCCATTATGAGAAAGTGTCAGGAAAAGACGGACATTTAGTGGCAGCTGAGAAGTAGTGGGTGTAAACTGGCCCGTCTTCCCTAATAGTAAGACGTGGTTTTCAAAAAAAAAATCACGATCCCATTTCTCCATCACTCAACTACTCCCATTTCCTATGAGATCAGGGTGCTTGCAACTATGACTATATAAATAGGTTTTCAACCTATTTCAACCAACAACATAGTTTGGGTTATCAGCACAAGTATCCAGAAAAATACCAAGAACTGATAGCTTACATTCCGCAAGCCACTTCCATATTCTGATACAAGTCATAAAATAGCCACACCTTCAGAGTTAACCATTCTGATCTCAACATCTTCTTTGCTTCCCTCCATAAGATCAACCATTCTCCTTCATTTTGTGACCGAAGCAAGATTGGAACGACCATTTCTTGGTTTAGGCCAGGATTGTACAGATTGATCTCTCGAATCTAAAGTACTCCCGTGCAGTGCATTTGTTTAGTGTTTGAATTTGTTTCTCATCAACAAACCCAAATTTACCAAAAACAACAAAATCAGTTTTTACCCCAAAACACTTGGATATTGGTTTTTGATACCCTCCAAGTTATTTCTTATATTCAATCGGGCTCGGAAATTCATATTTGTTTGATTGTAGATTGAATTGAGAAATTGAGATATAACTCTTTGATATAATTTTCTTAATATTTAGTCTGACTGTCTAGTTGATTATCTGGAAAGTATATTGGAGTTAGTCCATACAAATTGATAAGCGAAATATTATGTGTGGTTGTTAGATCCCCGCCTTTTTAGTTTCGGCTAACCATGTTGAACATAGTCTTTATACACGGTTTGGTTACGGTTCACCTAACCAGAGTGTATATCTTGTTTATGTGAATACGATTCAAAGCTTTCATCTAACGGTGAATATTATTTTCTTGGTTCCAAAGCTATCTTAGCTTAAACCTAAAGCAACCTAGGCTTTGAAGTCTATATAAGTGGAACTCTTAGAAACTGGGATCTTTGAATCCCGACACTACTTTTTGGTGTGTCCTAGTTGTATCTAGAGTCGTCCTCTCCAGAAACCTTTTTACGGTTTAGCGACTATCAAAGACTTCATTGGGAATCGTGATAACTTTGTGATTGTTGATTGATTCTAGAATCATTTATCTTTTATCTTGATAACTTGAGTATCCTGATCTTGTTCGATTGTTCATTTATCACTTGAACAAGATAGATAGTAATCACAAAGTTCTCTTCGTCTCAAACTTTGTGATTCCGCAAGTTTTATACTTGTGAGGTAAATAATAATCTATGTTGCACTTCGGGTTGCATAAGTCCGGATTTTGAGGATAGCCAGACTTCGGTCAACTTGCTATCGATTTCTATCACCTGGATATTTCGGATATGATCATCCATTTAGATCGTAGATCAGGAAATCAATTATAGGCTTAATATGTGGGAGGCAGATTTGGTTTAAAGTCTTTAATTGAGTTGAAGAAACTCTTAGTTGGTGTGACGTCATCTAAGGGAATCAATTGCGCGGAGTCCTGATGGGATTCAAGAGACGTAAGGAGCGCGACTGTACCTGAATCAGTGGGAAACTGAGTTCGAATCAACTACATTCCAGAATGAATTTAATTGGTAGTAGGCTAGTGTCTGTAGCGGCTTAATACAGTTTGGTATTCAATCTGGACTAGGTCCCAGGGTGTTTCTACATTTGCGGTTTTCTCGTTAACAAAATTTCTGGTGTCTGTACTATTTCTTTTTCCGCGCTTTATAATTGAAATATCACTGGTTGTGCATTGATCAATCAAAGTACATACGTCTGACCTAGTTTGTTGGATACGACTTGATTGATCCTTGGACATTCGTCTTTGGTACCGTCCAAGAACTTTTTTTGTGATTAGGTTCACGGATTCAATTCTGTAAACGTTGTAATCTCAAGAGAGATAGAGATATAACTCTACACACTTTCCTTGATTGAGTTTTAACTCTTGGAGTTGTTTTGAGTTTGTCGATACAGATTTCCTACGAAAAAGTTGATGGTGTATTTTGGTACCCCCAATGTTTTCATATGGTATAAAGTTATGTTTACCGTATAACATAAACTCGTATGGCATATATACCCGTATAACATAAACGCGTATGGCATATATACCTGTATAACATCTTAAGACTGCATGTTGAGTTCAAATTGTGATTTCCTCTCACAAACCCATACACGTATGGAGACTCCAAGCATCATGTGTTATGATGGAAAAGATATTAATATGATTGTTAAGTCATCAATCATAAAGGAAAAATAAAAATCTCCGTTGCCTCCAACTTTGAAAAAAAAAAAGAAGGAATGTGAGGAAGCCAAGTGTTGTTCCTTCAAATTCTCAGAAGTTTTCTGATGTTCTTGAAGAGTTGAAAGAAACAAGGAAGGAGATTCAGCTAATAAAGGCTTGTGTTATGAGAACTCTCGAAATTCAGAAGACCCTGGTTCGACATCATCAGCCGAGAAGGTTTGTTGGAATTGACTCCTTTCTTCACGAACCTTATGTTCCCATGGTTGTTGACGACAAGGAGTTCGAGGATGATAAAGAATTCTTCAGAGGTCTCAATGTCTAGTAAATCTTCCTTTAGAGAATTTATTTCTTGTTTTTTGAAGAATAACTAGGGTTTGGAATAGCCATTATTGTGAGTACACATAGCTATGTCCCACGATTTTCATCTTTAATGTTTTTAGATTTATTTATTTAAATTCTAAGTTTTTGGAAGATGATTTTTGCAATTTTAATCTTTATGATTTTATATATTGCAAACTGTTATGGGATATGTTGTTTACGTCCGTGAATGTGTGATTGTCCCATACTTGCTCAAAAGTTATCTCTATTATGTCAGTATGAATGTATTGATAGAAGATCGAATGAACTTTTGACATTACAAAAGTTAAAGCCTTTATGTCATTGTTTTGATGGAAGAAAGGATAAAACTTTTGTTTTACAGGGATTAATTCTATTTTATGTCATTGTGCAAATAGTGATGGAAAATAGAATGTATCCTTGTTTATTCTGCAGTATTGGTCGATCTCCGATCCACATATTTGTGCATATACTGTGTTGCTCCGTAAGGTTCCTTATGTTTGATCATGACCAACTAAATTGATCATTCTATTTTGGTTATTTTAGTTGTTGCTCCGTAAGTTCTCTTATGCCGAGCATGACCAGTTGAATTGGTCACGTTGTGGTTAATTTGGTTGTGTATTCCAATTAAATTAATCGTGTGGTTTTCTTGTGATTAATTTGGTTGTATTTATTCGATTGCATTAATGACGGGTTCTCTTGTGGTTAATTCAATTGAATATTTTGGATGCAAATTCATGTTTTCATGTGATTTGAGTTATCCAAAAGAAATCCTTCTTTTCTTGCAAAAGCAAGGTCGCCTTTGTTGTTCTTTCGGGAATGACATTTTATTGGGGAGAGTTCATTTTGAACTTGTGCTTAGTTGCCAAATCTTTTTGGTGCGGCTGTAGAATATTAGGGGTATCTTGTATCTTTATAAACCCTTGATGAATGCATTTAGATTCGGCTTTATGATGGCATCTAAATAAGTTGATATGGTATTCTCTTTTGGCCATGAAGTATCTCTGTGAAAATTTCATGAGGATCCCACTAGTTTTTGTACCTTTGCCAATTTATATTGACAAAAAGGGGGGGAATTAATGTGTATTGTGATACTACAAATACATATGGTTTACGGATCATCATGTAAGTGGGGGTGGTTTTCATGTTAAGATAAAGTATTGACTAAGGGGGAGTGATACATATCACCATAGTATTATTGTCAAAGTTGTGATACAATTGAACTTTGATGTTGCGTAATAATACTATGACACCGTATAACAATGATTGAGAGCATTTTTGCTTTCTCATTGTTATCGCTACGGATCTTCAACAACTGTGATGCTGAACTTACAACCTTTAGGATCATGGAGTACTTGGAAGTGACGAAGATTTCGAGTCGCGTTGAAGATGCCAAGGAGATCAAGCATTTGGATGAGAAGCTACAATTTCTATATATTTTGTAATCCATATGTATTGATTGTTTTGTCACTAAAATTGACAAAGAGGGAGATTGTTAGAGCACTGCTCGGTCGAACTCGCATGCGTTGCTATCTCAAGCATGTTTGTCAATGTTAGTGATCAAAACTATAAGTCTTGATTTCTAGCCTATTTATAGATGTCTCGGACTAGGACATACATAGTGTAGTTGAGCTTAGATTTCACAGAGTTCACATTTGAAGACGAAGAACTACTAAGGGGAGCGTGGAACTTCTTCGACAAAAGGTATGTGGAGACTTGAACTCATCCATCACTTGGAAAGTCTATTTCTACTATCTCCTATATTGAGACATAAATCGTGTTAAGATATAGTTTTCTCTATACACATTTGAGATTTCGAGCTGAGTATATCTCGCTTACATATTTCTCGAAATATGTGTTCGTAAACTTTCGCTTCGACCAAGTTCATCTGATATCATGAGAAAATTGTCGAGTAACATCTTACATGGTTTGTGTGATATAATCATTCGATGTAGGCTTGGAATGTTTCGATAATGATTATTTCAATATCTTGAGAATTGCTTTGATGCTAATAGTGTGTGAAAACCGCTATTGTCATTATAGAAGAATGTTTCAATGATTGAAATAAAGAGTTGAGAATGTAACCATATTTGGATATAAGCATATATAGTGTGTTCGCACATTAGTGTATAAATCCATAAACCGGGAGCCAAGTGTATGCATATGTGTGTATACGAAATTGGTGAAGGAGACAGGTTAAGTATGCGTACCCGTACGCATACTGGCAGAAGTTTTCGAACCGAAAACTTCTGCTGAGTTTGGTTTTGACAAACTCTTAACTAGTCACCTTAAGTATGCGTACCCGTACACATATTGGTGGAAGTTTTCGAACCGAAAATTTCTGTTGAGTTTGGAAACTAAACAAACTCAAATCTAGTTGCTTAAGTACGCATACTTAAGATGGTTACTTTGTCAAATCGGTCAGTTCATAGACTTAAACATTTAAATCATAAGGAATGCAATCTTTGCAAACCGTGGCTATAATGTTCATGATTGATTCACGTAAATCAAACCCATTTGGTTTCAATTGTGTTTTCTATAACAATTGAACAACTCTTTAACTAGTTTCATTTGAGTCATTTGAACTAGTTATGGTTGAGATGAATAACGTTGATATGAGAGTAATCATATGGCTAACCTTGGTTAACTATTAATGAACAACGCACAACCTGTGATATTTCAATTATATAACAAAATATAATGCGGAAAAGAAATAACACAGACACCATAATTTTGTTAACGAGGAAACCGCAAATGCAGAAAAACCCCGGGACCTAGTCCAGATTGAACACACACTATATTAAGCCGCTACAGACACTAGCCTACTCCAAATTAACTTCGGTCTGGACTGTAGTTGAACCCCAATCAATCTCACACTGATCCAAGGTACAGTTATGATCCTACGTCTCTGATCCCAGCAGGATACTACGTACTTGATTCCCTTAGCTGATCTCACCCACAACCAAGAGTTGCTACGACCCAAAGTCGAAAACTTTAATAAACAAATCTGTATCACACAGAAAAGTCTACGATAATAGATAAATCCGTCTCCCACGAATATACCTACGAGTTTTGTTCCGTCTTTTGATAAATCAAGGTGAACAGGAACCAATTGATAAACCGGACTTATATTCCCGAAGAACAACCTAGTATTATCAATCACCTCACAATAATCCTAATCGACGCAGCGAAAAATATACTGTGGAATCACAAACGATGAGACGAGGTGTTTGTGATTTCTTTTATATCTTGCCTATCAGAGATATCAATCTCAAGCCAATTATTATAATTGTACTCGTACGATAGAAACATCAAGATCAGATTACACAACTACGAGAAAGTAGTATCGGTTTGGCTTCACAATCCCAATGAAGTCTTTAAGTCGTTAACCTGGTTTAGAAGAAGAAACCAAAGGTTAAAGGAGAATCGACTCTAGATTAGCACAACTAGTATCACACAGAAGGTGTGGGGATTAGGTTTCCCAGTTGCTAGAGTTCTCCCTTATGTAGTCTTTCAAATCAGGGTTTGCAATCAATGTTAGCTTGGTAACAAAGCATTCAATATTCACTATTAGATGAAAACCTGATTTAGCTTCAAGCTAATATATTTCAACCGTTAGATCGAAAACTAGCTTGTTACACACAAATGAAATGCACGTTTATAGGCTTGTGTAACCGTACCCAAACTTGTACATTTATTGGTTTAATAATAGTCAACCAAATGGTTAGCCATATGATCACTTTCATATCAACCATATTCTTCTTCACCTAGTTCAAGTGACTCAAATGAACTAGTTAGAGAGTTGTTCAATTGTAAGGAAATCTTATGTAACTACACAAGACACAATTGAAGCAAAACGATTTTATCCACTCGAATCGGTTCATGAACTATATAGCCACGGTTTTCATTTGCATTCCTTAGTTTATATAAGAATAAGTTCACAAACATCGTTTTTAGATACAACCTACTCAAGTTCGCGGACTGGGTTCGTAGAATTAAATTCCCGGACGGAGTTCACAAACCCCGGCAGAAATTCTCGGGTTTGAGAACTTCGCTAGTTCGCGGACTGGGTTCGCGGACTTGGCTCACGCCACCATGCCGGTTCTCTTGATCAACAAAGTTCGCAAACTTCGGTTCAAGGAATAAGGATTTATACATATGTTTGTTTCTACAACAATGCTTATATCCTCTAATGGTTATATAATCTAAACTCTCATTTCAATCATTGGAACATTCTTAGAGGACGTTGATATTCTATAGTTGTTATTCACAAGCTATTTCTCGTCAAAGTAAGCAATTTTCAAAGTGATTGAAAATTGTCATGACTTTCGTCACTAGGTAAAGATGAACTTGGTTAAAGCGAAAGCTTACCAACACATATTTCGAGAAATAGATAGGCGAGATAAACTCGGCTCGAAATAGCAAATGTGTATAATCTAAGTCTATATAGCAAAACGGTTTTTTTTCTCAAGATAGGAGATATATAGACTTTTGAGTGATAGATAAGTTCAAGTCTCCACATACCTTTTAGTCGATGAAGATCCACAGGTTCCTTGAGTAGTCATTCGTCTTGTATGATGATTACCATGGAGATATTGAGCTCAACTACACTTTTTATCCTGGTCTGAGACCTTAGCTATAGTAGACTAGAAATCAAGACTTATAGTTTTGATTACTAACATTGACAAACATGCTTGAGATAACAACGCATGCGAGTTCGACCGAGAAATGCTCTAACAATCTCCCCCTTTGACAATTTTAGTGACGAAACTATCAATACATATGGAATACAAAAAATAAATAAATTAACTTTTGTAGCTCCTATTCCATACGCCTAATCTTCAACATTACTTGAAATCTTGGTCACTTTCAAGTACTCCAATGATACCAAAGGTTGTAAAGCATCATCGTTGTTGAAAATCCATAGCTATAACAACAAAAAAATAAGAGTTCTCAATCACTGTTATACAGTGTCACAGTATAATTACTCATCGTCAAAGTTCAATTGTATCACAACTTCAACAACAATACTATGGTGATATGTATCACTCCCCCTTAGTCAATACTCCATCTCACATGGAAACCACTCCCCTTTACATAATGACCCGAAAACCATATGTATTTGTAGTGTGAACTACATATTAATTCTCCCCCTTTTTGTCAATAAAATTGGGAAAGGTACAAGAACGGGATCCTAATGAAATTTCCGAAAGAGACATTTCTTGACCAAAAGAAAGCAAAAATATATCATCTTATTTAGATGCAATCATAAAGCCGAAGCTAAATGCATTCATCAAGGAGTTTGTAAAGATACAAGATAACCCCTATAATATTCCACAACCGCACTCCCCACAAAGATTTGGCAATTAAGCACAAGTTCAATTAAGAACTCTCCCCCATAAAATGTCATTCCCGAAAGAACAACAAGAGCGACCTTAATTTCGAAAGAAAAGAAGGATTTCTTTGGACATAACAAATCACATACAAGTATGAATTTGAATCAAAATATATTCAATTAAACTAACCACAAGAGAACCCATGATTAATTTAATCGACAAATGCTCAACATAAGTAAACTTATGGAGACTTAATAATAAACAATTAGATTAATCACAAGAGAACCCATAATTAATCTAATCGAAATACACAATCAAACTAATCACAAAAGTAATCAATCTAATTGGTCATGCTCGACATAAGAAAACTTACGGAGCAACAAATAAATAACCAAACAAGATGATTAATTTAGTTGAATATGCTCGAAATAAAGTACCTCACGGAACAACAACATAGTTAATCATAAAAATAATCAACTTGGTCGTTCTATGCTCAACATAAGACACTTTACGGAGCCTCACAGTAATACATAAAATATGGATCAGGGAAGATCCATACTGCGGAATACACAAGGATTCATTCTATTTTCCATCACTATTCGCATAACGACATTCAATAGACATAATCCTTGCAAACAAAAGATTTTAACCTATCTTCCATCAATAATTGACATAATAGGCTTAACTTTTGTATTTGTCAAAAGTCTATTCATTCTTTTATCAATACATGCATATCGATATATGAAAGACTTTACTTTTGACAAGGTATGAGACAATCATAGTTCACGGACGTAAACACACATATCCCATAAAAAAATTGCAATATATAAAACCATAAAAAATTAATATTGCAAAAATCATCTTCCAAACAAGTTTAGAATTTAAACCAATAAATCTAAAAACAAGAAGATGAAAACGTTGGACATAGCTATGTGTAATCACAATAATGGCTATACCAAACTCTAGTTATTCTTCTAACAAAAACAAGAAAATAGAAGATTTACTAGGCAAACTAAAGGAATCAACAAGAAAGGAAGAGAATACATACAACCTTGACAACACTTCTCAAGACACACTTCTTGAGAACAATGAGCATCCTTCTTAAATTAAAAGAGGGATGATGTAGTGAGCAGTCATGATGTATTACGATGAGCATTTTGCTCATCAATTTTGATCCTTCAGAAGGATTTAGAGACAAATCACATGACATAGTTAAAGGAGTTTTATTAAGAGATGAACTAGGAGTACCTGGGTCAATCGCTTTCCATGTTTTTTTGATGCCCCGTTTGAGTCCGTTTATGCTTATCTTAAGTTCAGAGACTCGATTATTGATATGTAACCAATCTGGAGATGAACTCTTGGATTTGCGGCCTTCTTCAGGGAGTGACAAGAAAGTTGACCTTTCTTTCTTTCTCCTATGTATTTTCCTCTTTTCAGAGTTATTTAAGAAGTCAGTTACTCTTCGGCCGTTCTTCTTTCTACACCATTTTTTGTTTCAAAGGCACGATTAAGAAAAACTTATCATAGTAGTTTTCTTGATTGTCGAAAGTGCCATTTACTCCAACAATGTGAGAGACAGGTTTGATGACTTCTTTAGACATCCATGCAAGCATGTTGTGAAGTTTTTCATTCCTTAACCGAAAACGACATCTTCACTCGGAATGTCCTTTATTTCCACAGTAATAGCAGTTAAAGGAATTATTCTTAACCGTTCTCGTGTGAGTAGATTTGGAAGAGGTAGAATCCTTGTTTTTAGCCACATTACAAGATGCAAAAGTTTTTTCACATGAAGAATTATCAACAACTTTAAAAAAAATTGATCTTACTAGTTTTTGGAGCGTTGATTCCATTATAGCCCAGACCACGTGTATCACGGTGTTCTTTACATTCTCCAATCATAGAAGACAATATTGTAGAGCTAGAATTGAATCTTCTCAGACTCTCTTCCAGTGATTTCACTTTATCAAGAGCAGCTGCAAGGTCAGTCTCCAAGGATTTTTCTTTGGCAAGAAGACTGAGTTCTTTGCCATCAAAACATTTTTGTTGAGAGTCGTATCTTGCTTCAGCTTCTGCAAGTCTTTCTTTCAACACAAAGAGATTTCGGAGAAGATTATCACATTCGGACCTTTTTGTGCATACATCTTCGTCACGATCTTTAACGATAGATTTTAGGAGATTATATCCTCCATCATATCCTTTAAAGAGTTTTCTCAAAAAAAAAAATCTTGACAAAGAGGAGTCATGTACTTACTCAAGCAAGTTGTTAACTTCTTTTCTTTCAACGCACGGTCAAACATCTTGATATATTGAGAGACTTTCTCATCGATACTTTGTCCTTCTTCTGAATCACTGTCATCTGACAGTTCATCCAACTTCTCATCAAGAGATTTTTCCCAGTCGAATGCAGATTCAGTCAATGAACAGGAGATAGAGTTTTTCTCAGAAGTTTCAGGACTTTGAAGCTCACCCGAGAGTCTCCAAACTGATGTTGCGTTATCAGAGATAGTACTTTTGTCCATAGAGTCAGATCGCTACAAACAAAGACTTGTAAGGTCTTAAACGTGTTTGCCTGCTCTGATACCAATTGAAAAAGTGAGGGTACAACAACCACACCCAATATTTCGTTTAACAATATGTATGGACAAACTCCAATATACTTTCTAGAGAATCAACTTGAAAAGTTGGGGTACAACAATGATAGGTGTTGTAAAACACCTAATTTTATATCTAGTATTTATGCTTTCTTTGTTATTATTCTTGTGAATTGCATCTCTTATGTTTAGTTTTGAGCTTATCAGGTGCAATGGAGTCATTATGAGCAAAAGAAGAAGAAAACACTCATTTGGAATGAAAAGGACAAAAACGTCATTTCACTGGCTAATGCTGCGCGGAGTCAACCTAAAGAATTAGGGGATTCCATTTTGGTGGCTTATATCAATTCATCGGGTGCCTAGAATCATTCTGGTTGACCCCTTATCTGCCTCACCTGGGTAGTGGCATCCATTCTACTACACAAGCCCTAGAATTCAGAAGAGAGTTATTTCTCAATCATTTGTTTTCTAACTCAGAAGTGTGCGCGGCTGAGTTCAGGGTCTCTGTGTGTTTGAAATTAAGAGAAGGAATCAGAGAATCGTTAATGAAATTCGAGGGATTTTGATGGGTTCAATTCTGGTGATGTTGGTGAGAGATCGAGAAGCAGAAATAAAAAGTTAGGGTTCATTTAATGTGAATCGAGAAGACCCTGTTGTTGTTGAAGAACAAGATTCAGAGCTCGATTCAGTTTAGGGTTTTGGATCTGGTGGATTTGAGAAGAACTGGTGAAGATTATCGTTACAGTTATGGTGAAGATGAAGCTATTGTCATCTGGTTATCAAATACTAGAGAGATAACTTGGATGGTACCAAAGACCAATATCCAAGTGTCAGTCAATTTAAATCAACAACCTAAAGGTCGGATATTCCAATTGATTGAACAACACACAACCTGTGATATTTCAATTATATAACAAAATATAATGCGGAGAAGAAATAACACAGACACCAGATTTTTGTTAACGAGGAAACCACAAATGCAGTAAAACCTCGGGACCTAGTCCAGATTGAACACACACTGTATTAAGACGCTACAGACACTAGACTACTCCAAATTAACTTCGGTATGGACTGTAGTTGAACCCCAATCAATCTCACACTGATCCAAGGTACAGTTATGCTCATACGTCTCTGATACCAGCAGGATACTACGTACTTGATTCCCTTAGCTGATCTCACCCACAACCAAGAGTTGCTACGACCCAAGGTCGAAGACTTTAATAAACAAATCTGTATCACATAGAAAAGTCTACGTAATAGATAAATCTGTCTCCCACGAATATACTCACGAGTTTTGTTCCGTCTTTTGATAAATTAAGGTGAACAAGAACCAATTGATAAACCAGGCTTATATTCCCGAAGAACATCCTAGTATTATCAATCACCTCACAATAATCCTAATCGACGCAGCGAAAAAAGATATCCTGGAATCACAAATGATGAGACGAAGTGTTTGTGATTTCTTTTATATCTTGCCTATCGGAGATATCAATCTCAAGCCAATTATTACAATTGTACTCGTACGATAGAAACAGCAAGATCAGATCACACAACTATGAGAAAGTAGTATCGGTCTGGCTTCACAATCCCAATGAAGTCTTTAAGTCGTTAACCTGGTTTAAAAGAAGAAACCAAAGGTTAAAGGAGAATCGACTCTAGCTTAGCACAACTAGTATCACACAGAAGGTGTGGGGATTAGGTTTCCCAGTTGATAGAGTCCTCCCTTATATATTCTTTCAAATCAGGGTTTGCAATCAATGTTAGCTTGGTAACAAAGCATTTAATATTCACCATTAGATGAAAACCTGATTTAGATTCAAGCTAATATCTTTCAACTGTTAGATCGAAAACTAGCTTGTTACACACAAATGAAATGCACGTTTCTAGGCTTGTGTAACCGTACCCAAACTTGTACATTTGTTGGTTCAACAATAGTCAAACAAATGGTTAGCCATATGATCACTTTCATACCAACCATATTCTTCTTCACCATAACTAGTTCAAGTGACTCAAATGAACTAGTTAGAGAGTTGTTAAATTGCAAGGAAATCTTATGTAACTACACAAGACACAATCGAAGCAAACGATTTGATTCACTCGAATCTGTTCATGAACTATATATCCACGGTTTGCATATGCATTCCTTAGTTTATATAAGAACAAGTTCACAAACATCGTTTTTAGATATAACCTATTCAAGTTCGCGGACTGGGTTCGCGGACTTAAGTTCCCGGACGGAGTTCATAAACTCCAGCAGAAATTCTCGGGTTTGAGAACTTCGCCAGTTCGCGGACTGAGTTCGCGGACTTGGCTCACGCCACCATGCCGGTTCTCTTGATCAACAAAGTTCGCACACTCTGATTCAAGGAATAAGGACTTATGCATATATGTGTTTCCACAACAATGCTTATATCCTCCAATGGTTATATAATCTAAACTCTCATTTCAATCATTGGAACATTCTTAGAGGACGTTGATATTCTATAGTTGTTATTCACAAACTATTTTTCGTCAAAGTAAGCAATTTCCAAAGTGATTTAAACTTGTCATGACTTTCGTCACTAGGTAAAGATGAACTTGGTTAAAGCGAAAGCTTACCAACACATATTTCGAGAAATAGATAGGCGAGATAAACTCGGCTCGAAATAGCAAATGTGTATAATCTAAGTCTATATAGCAAAACGACTTTTGTCTCAAGATAGGAGATAAATAGACTTTTGATTGATAAATAAGTTCAAGTCTCCACATACCTTTTAGTCGATGAAGATCCACCGGTTCCTTGAGTAGTCCTTCGTCTTGTATGATGATTACCATAGAGTTCTTGAGCTCAAATACACTTTCTATCCTAGTATGAGACCTTAGCTATAGTAGACTAGAAATCAAGACTTATAGTTTTGATCACTAACATTGACAAACATGCTTGAGATAGCCACGCATGCGAGTTCGACCGAGCAATTATATAACAGTAGCAACTCTTGGTTGTGGGTGAGATCAACTAAAGGAATCAAGTGCGTAGTATCCTGCTGGGATCAGAGACATAAGGAGCGCAACTGTACCTTGAATCAGCGTGAGATTGATTAGGGTTCAACTACAGTCCAGTCCGAAGTTTATTGGTAGTAGGCTAGTGTCTGTAGAGGATTAATACAGTGTGGTGTTCAATCTAGACTAGGTCCCTGGGTTTTTCTGCATTTGCGGTTTCCTCGTTAAAAAAAATCCGGTGTCTGTGTTATTTCTTTTCGGCATTAGATTTTGTTATATAATTGAAATATCACAGGTTGTGCGTTAAGATCAATCAATTAGAATATCCAACCTTAGGTTATTGATTTACATTGATTGACACTTGAACATTGGTATTTGGTACCGTTCAAGTTACTCCTCTATTTTAATCGGGCTCGCAGATTCCTATTTGATGATTGCAGATTGAATTAACAGTTAGAGATATTAAACTCTTTGATATACTTTACTCTATATTGAGTCTGACTGTCTAGTTGATTCTCTAGCAAGTATATTGGAGTAAGTCCTCTCAGATTTCCAAATGAATTGTTGGGTGTGGTTGTTAGACCCCCGCATTTTCACTAAGTTGACTCCTCGGAACCGACTATTCTCTTTTTGTGTGGGTAGGTTGATATTCGAGAGTCATGTGAAGAGATCCATAAGGCATGTTATATCTGTGCATGTCATGTATCACCATCTACATTAAGTCTCCCACTAAGCACAAACCCGTAACCGTAGCATGTTGGGAAATCTTGATTACTTTTGCAGAAGGCGCTTCATCATGTCTTTGCTGATTATCTTCATTCGTTTTGTCAATTGCAACTCGTGAAGTTTGATTTTGACGAGAGTTTTACTGAGACATATCATTCAATCTGAGCTTGCCGAACGTGAGCTAGGGGATAGTTTGTGATAACTACAAGCGAGTCCCCAGTGTTGACACATCTTCAATTGTAAGCTTTCTTTGAATTATGCTCGACCCTGAACGCTCCAACTTATGAATTTTATGTCATTTTTGAATGAAAACATAGTTGAGGAATGTTTTCTTGTATTGCCTTTATTCTTGTATTTGTGAATATTCTAGAATGGTGACTCACTTCTTGTTTAGGTGGAACGATCGACACACCTTCTTATTACAAACAACCTTCGGTTTGGCGAGTAAGGAGTCGAACAAGTTGATGAAATATCTTTACTTATCAAATAAAATTATGTAGGGATATGAGTGACTAAATCCTATCATATTTAGAAAACTTCAAACAGGAGACCTTCCAAGAGAATTTCTATAGTTGTTTCATACAAACTCTGTTTTAAGTGGTTGACCATAATTCCAAGAGGTAAAAGGACAAGCCATCTCGTGTTATGAATTCATCCAATTCGGACTCTCTTAGGTCATTCTAAGACACATGCACATTTGTTATCAGGAATCCCGTGTAAATTTCGGAAAATATTCAGACCATGCATATTTTTGCACGAGAGCCACGTCTCTCAGATGGTTTGTCCAATTGATGCGTCCTTTTAGTATGTTGTGTGTAAGACCTAGATGAACATTTTCTCCTTATATAAAGGTACCCAATGAATTTCAATGAATAGCTTTCTGCTGAAACGTGAAATCCCAGTTCTTATCAAACTCTAGCTCAATCCCGACTTCCCAAACACGCATGGGATCAATTTAGGGACTCACTATAGGTCTTTATTTGCTTTGGTCATGATCCTTCCTCTTTGGTTGGTGTAGACCCTTCTACTTTTAGCCAGCATCTTCGATACCTTATTTCTCCGCTTTTATACTTCTCAAAACCCTAATCACTGGGGTGGTGTAACGCATGATCTCTAAAGATATCCATCACTCTATTACAACTCGGACACAAGATATATCTGGTAAAAAGTGTGATTCCAAGTTTGTAACAAAGTATGTCCCTAAACTTCCTTGACCACATTGGTTAAGCCCCTCAATTGGTATGACCAAAAAGAAATCATGTGCATGTTTAATCTTGTTACATTGCCAAAAGATTGAGACTCGTTTTTTCATTTGGTATTTGGTAGACATCTCTTTCTTCATCGCTTTGGGAATGCCAAGGAACACATGGGATGTGGCGTCGAATCTAAAATCAAAAGGGGGAATAGCACATAATTAGAGATAATTATGTTGTACCTGACGAAGGACGTGAATTGTGTTGAGGATGAATGAGTTGTGCAATATAGTGTACTGTAATGAGCGTGTTTGTAAATGAGAGGCAAGATAACCATACTGAGTTGTATCATATATGGTGTAGATGCCAAGCCCACCCATTTTAATGATTTTTAGAAGGGAAAATATTTCAAATTGCTACCCAGACTTCTCTCTCCTCTGTATGACTCCTTCTCTCTCGTTTTTCTTCTTCTTCTTTCGGCTAGATTTCTAACCGTTACAGCCTTTTCAGCTGCTAACATCTCTTTTTCTCCAAGTTTCTCGCCAGTACTCAGTCAATCTCATGAATTATCATCGGAATTAACCTCAATCAAGCACTCAACTGATAACCCAATCACAAGTTACTCACTACAAATCACTAGACACTTTTAATCAATCAAAACAATTACTCAGCTGCCTGAAATCACTAAAATCAATTACCGGGAATGTAACATCAATCCTAAAATTCACAATAATCTCTCAGAAACATAAGATGTTTCATCTAATTGTCCTAAGAACAACCATGATAAACTCAGTATCAACACTTTCAGGCCTATCAAATCAGGTTATGTTACTCAAACTCATGTTCTTTGTCTCCTCTCTGAAAATTCTAACACCTTTCATATAACTTCCCACAATTACTTTGTTTACTCAATTGATGTATTCCTCTTCTGTAAGTATCTACACCCACACACCCAGAAAGATATTCATAAGACAATTAAATAACCCCCATTAAACCCTCTAGCCCTGAATCTCACTAACTGTCTTAATACCTATTGAAGGTTCTTATCTGAACCCATATTCAAGCAACGTCCATAAACCCAACAAAAAGTTATTACAGATACATTCATGTTCATATCTAGCAATCACTTAGGTTAATTATCCAAATTAAAACATACAAATCATCCCATGATATCCAAAATACCCAAATCATCAAAATATAACCAGTCAAATTCAAAACAAAAGCCATCATTGTATTTTCAAACTGAAACCCACAAGTAACACAACCACATTGTCTCAACCTCTATGAGTCAAAAAAACATCACCAAGATATTTGCACCAGTAGCTTACATATACAGGTTATTTGGTCGATGTTGAGTATGGCTACGAGTCCCTTGACTCGCACTCTGAGTCTGACTCCTAGTCATACGAGTTGGTGTCCTCTAGGTGTTGTCCCCAAATAGCATTAGAACGCCTCTGCAATGGATTCAGCTGAACATGTTTCTCCGGCTTAGCATCTTCAGCAGTCTTAGATGGTACGTTAACTAAATCGGCAGGCTGAGATGGCTCATTCACTGGATCGGTTGGAGGTATCCCACCGTCAAAAATCTCAAGGCCAAAATAAGAAATTGTGGGACACAACATCAAGAACATGAAAATGCATTGGTGCATTATAATCCCAAGGTTGCATGACCAAAAATCGAATAGCTTGTCTAACTTTTGCAGGAAAAGTTATGGACATGAACTTAATCCGTCCAACACCAGCAACAATGTAATGATAAACAATAGCAACAACTCCTTCATGCACCTCAAACGTCCCAAACAGAGGATTATACGCATACAATTTCCATGTATCATCATCAGAACCCGACATAGATGTGGTGGATGAATTATGGGGTTTCTCCTTGTCATCATCTACCATCGATGCCTTTCCCTTACCTTTAGCGATACTATTAATCTCCATTAGTTATGGATTATTGTTTTGTCCAGACCCCCCTGCACCTACATCACCACCACCACCTTCATCTCTACCACCACCCCCACTGTCACAGTCGACCTCGTAGTTTTCACTAGAATTTTAAAGGGATTGTTGGTATCATGCTTCACTGGTACATGGCGATTGATTATCTGAGCAAGTACTTCAACGGGAATATATATTTCAAGGGGATGGAGAATACCTGGTGTCCTTTCTTGCGACTGATAACCTCAGCCTTCACCTCATGATTATGCTCTAAATTCTCATAATATCAATCAAAACTATATCGATAATCTAGAGACTCACACCCTTGAGGAAATGTAATTATATATGGCAATCGCTGAATTAAATGCTCATATGGATCCTATTGAATTTGGGGTTCTACATCAAATTCTGGATCTATTTCCTTCTCAATTTTCATCCCTTTATTCTCATCAACCATGTTTCAACTGTTCTGATGTTAGTTTGGAATTCTTTCTCTGTTTCTCTCTGAACATGAAAATCCTAACTTTGTTCGGAGAAGGAGCAGACAATGGTTCTGGAGGAAGACAAAATGGTTTTTTTTATAATGAAATTAATCTTGTTTAGATGGTTTTCTACACCTCTTGATGGTAGTGGTTCCAAAAAACCCATCTTTTAAACTACAATCGCTACCCCTAACCGCTACAAACCAGACTTTTCAGTTTCCCCCTCTCAATCTACTATCGATATGGACATATGAAAAAAAAATCTTCACAAATTTTTGGTTGTCTATTGCCTTCGATATGCTACTAAGCCAACTATTTTTAGCAGCAAATTCACGCGTGTCTTCTATCACCCCTGGTGGCAGTGCTGAGATGGAAATGATTCACCAACTCTGTAATGATGTCATTTACAACACTCTTCCTCTAGTCAAAATTGAACAAAAAGTTAAATATTATACTTTCACTCATTGGGCATGTGTCAAAGACAAACTCAAATTTAGTTTAGCTAACCAAAGGACAATAAGCTCCCCAACAATTTATGGGACGAGTAAAGTCTTTCAGGTAAGATGTATCCTTACATATATCATTTGGTAATATCTTTACAGGTCAGTTGACCAGTCTAGTGAAAATCCTAAGATGAAAAACTAGTACAAACTCTTTGGTATACAAGTTTTAAACCGTGACTACAAACCTACATTATGTCAGTCTTTGTACTAACCATAACAGGTGTATTGATAGGAAACTATTATCCAAATCAGGTTAACAATATTTCCACACAACCATCTTTTGGCACATTCTCTCTGATGACAGGCTAACTGATTATTGATTTTCTGGGGTTTGTAGTAAATAGGATTCGTTTCAGACTTGTGAAGGAAATGAAATTTTTAGATTTAATAAAAATATATACAAAAATATTGACAAATTGGTAGAGAGGTACTGGGACTAGGATTCCGCCAAATTCATTTCTTAAGGTTCAAATAATAATTCTTTTATCAATAATAGCTCGAAAAATATATTAAATATATCGACTCTAATTTATTGCCAAGATAGATTCTCAAAATATTAGGTGTAAATGTTAAGCATGGGACATCAAATCATCTAAGATAAGCATGACCCATCAAATCAAATCACAACTAATTAATTTAAATCATAATTTCAATTAAAATTAATGCAAAAGTCATGAAAAGAATTAATAAAATTACCCATGTATGAAGCTCGGCCTCCTCCGTCGTCCCAGTGTTGGGGTTTAACTCATCATAGTAAAAATGATCTCAAAATAATTTATTATGGCTCAAAAATGGTTTACAAATGATGAGAATATGAGAAATACAATAAAACCAGAGACCTACGACCCTCAGTGACAAAATAAGACTGACGCCTCTGTGTCGCAAACGCTGTGGAAAATAAGACTGCCTGATGTACGACCCACAGGTGTGAGTCGTTAATACTGTAGAGAAACGACTGCTGTTGCAGGTCCGTTCTTCGTGTTCTTGGTGTTCTTCATCAGCAGCAGCAGCAACAACAGAGTTTCATCAACTCTTGATTTCTGCTTCTCTGGACCTCCTCTCGACCCCAAACTCTCGACCACCTTCTATGTTAACCCAAGAGTTATATTTATACACCTTTGTACCAAGAATAACTTCTCAATAATCCAAAAATTCTTCCCATTACTCGTCAGTGAATGAAAATATTCCCGATATCTTTTTTCTTTAATTCTCTGATTTGTTACGGATTGTTCCCTGTTTTATCTCTTCTCACGCGTCATCCTTGAGCTGTAGGGATTGTTTCCAGCCAATAGAATCAACCCATGCACGTCTCTTCCATCCAAGAATTCCAAGAATAGAATATTTTTCCTATTTTAGAATATCTTCCCTGATTTGATTACCACCGGTTATCTAACCAATTTTGACCGATTCCAACACCCATACCAGCTCTATCTAGGCCCTAGGAACAAACCCATTTAATTTGGGCAATTGAATCTCACTGGAACACCTTCAAATCCTCAACCCTAGTCACGGCAGTTCAAGAACAATTTTTCCCGCCAATTTTTGGTTTTTGAATTTGGGAAGAAGATGTCCTCCCCCTAACCAGAACTGGGGTGCGAATAGCAGCTGCCTTGGGGGTGACATGGGGGTGCCCCTAAGTAATTAGGTTATCCCTTATCCAAAAGCGGGAGTCTGAATAACACTTGTCCTCCGTGGGTGCCAAAATCAGCTTTTCGAGCCGAATTTTCCAAAAATGTTTATTTCCTAAAAATACATAAAAACACAATATTAATACAAAAATAGATTTCCAACAATACGGACATTGAGGACAAATTAGACACAAAAATGTGTCTATCAAATACCCCCAAACTTATTATTTGCTAGTCCTCGAGCAAATCTAATCTAGAAAGTAAAATGACTACACTTAGCACGTGCAGCAAGCCGTTAAACCACTAGGTGGCCCTAGTGGCGGAGTGTTGTCTCCGGAGGGTTTACCAGAGGTGTACCCATAAAACCTTTATACTCCAGACCCTAGCTATCTACAACGAACCTTGGAAGGCACTAAAGAATCTCCTTGGTTGGCATACTTATTGACTACAAGAGGAAGTACCCTGATGCGAAATTCCAATTGATGTACACGAGTTTGCACTCAAGCATACTAAAATTCATATATAAGTGACAGAGCTCTACTCAGATAGTTGCACTATGGACATCATATTCGGATTCAAACTAATCACATGGAAAGATTAAGAGATGGATATAGAAAAACATAGATGGTTTTGATGTTTACTAAGTGAACGGCGTTTCCCATATCTGTCTAAAGGCCACTACCAGAATGAACCTATCCTAATAGACTGAGATATCGGTCTGACTAATATCAACACAACTGGCATATACAAGGGAACCAGTGGTTAATAACTTAAATCTAGATCAACAAACTGGAAAATACAAGGGAACCAGCAGTTGAATACACAGAACAATAACTATTTTTTTTTTAACTTAACGACATGAATAGATCTTTTTGATCCAAGCGCATGCTTCTTGTCAGCAGATTACACGATAGTTCCCACAGGTCCTGCATTCCACGCTTGCTTAGGCAACGGAAACAGGGAGAACACGCGCATATTGCTATCCAAGTGTTAATACTTATTCCGATTGGTCTAACTGGTCCGGTCTCTTTTTTTTTTTAGGTAACTCAGTCACTCTAATTCACCCTAGCAGTGGTAACAACTTGAATCTTGTTCCCCACCTAATCACTTAGAGAAACATAGTTTAAAATGAAAAAATAAAATTAAAAAAAGAAATGAAAAGGACTCAATGAGATATGGTGCAACTATCATGTTATTTATAACACCTGAGCTCTATGCTTTTATGAATAGACTCTATAGATGTTTCCATCTAATCAGATTGGTTCCTCAACTCCTACAACCAAGATGTTCCCATCCACTTAGATTGGTTAGTGCAAACCTTAATAGGCATAAATTTCTAGGCTCTGGAGTTTACTAATTGCAACTAAAAAGTTTCTCCCATACCCCCAAACTTAAATCTAACATTGTCCTCAATGTTCTAAAGATGAAACTAAAAACATGAATAAGGATAAACTGTTACCATTTGAAGCGAAAGAGTTAAGGAAAGATATTACCGTGTTGCATGAGCATGGGATACCTCTCAAGAAGTGCTAAGTTTAAAGTCTTCAGCCAGACGTAGGAAAGGTTTAGTCAACTCGAACCGTATAACAGTAGCCGGAATAACTGTGGGTCTTTAAAACCAAAAAGAGCTGACAAAAGGAAACTGCAGTGAACCAACGAAATGAACAACACTAGCATGCCCTTACCTAGTTTCCTGATAACTATTGCTAATTGTGGTTCAGGTTCTATGAAAGGGTCTAAATAGAATATTTTCATTGGATGCGTTTCTTCATAGGTTGGATCCAAATTATTAGGTCCTAGAGTCTGGAAAAACTCAAATATGATCTTAGAAGCGCACAATAATAACCTAAATAACTGCGGATCCTCTAAGTCAATAAGATTTGACTTACATAGTTGACCATAGTGAGAGTAGTGGTCATTCTTAGGAAAATGTGTCGATTCTATTAACCTAAAGTACTTAGGCTTAGTCTCAGAACTTAAAATTCGACTCATTTGAAACGTTCCCACAGTTGGAAGAAAACTATTTGGTGGGAAAACAAAGTCAATCTGGGTATCATAGCCTGGGCAAACCACATCAACCATAGGATGGGTTTCTAATAACTGAACTCCTTCATGGGCATCATTAGGCTCGGGAAAACGAGTATGAAGGTAATCTTGTAAAATGGTCGAGGCACAGATATCAAGTCCTAAGTGTGGGGACTTTCTGAGAGTTAAAGGTAAGGCACTAGGGGAGTGATAATCACCCCCAAACTTAGACTTTTTAGTGTCTCTAGATAGATCTCTAATTATTTCTTGAATTTACGTATATTCAGAGTCCTTAAAATATTCAAGAGATTCTTCTAAGTTATTATCAGGTAGTGCATCTTTACTCATCTCTACGGGTCTATCTTCTTCTTCCAAGACTATTGTTTCTAAGTCGCTAGACTCTAAAACAGTATTTTCGAAATGAACCCGTTCCTCTAAACCACTATCGGCTTCGTAATCAAAAGGAAAATCTACATCGTCTAAAACGGTGGTATCCCTAATCAAATCCTCGTCCTTTTGAATAGGTGAATAATCATAAAAATTATTTGGATTTGAACTAGAAATAATATAATCACTATACAACTCAATTGGATTACTAGACTCCTGATCACTATGCCTACATATTTCAGATTCTTCATTACTGTTATCCTCATCATCATAGTACGAAGATGATTGAACCTTATCTAAATAAGTAGTGTCTTTTATTCTAACCTCGTCCTCTAAATTAGGCAAATATTCACTATTTACATTTTACATCAAGGGTAAAATTGGAAACACTATTTTAGAATGTAAGATTATTTCGAGCAAGTCTTTCGTTCATCTCAGCCATCAGCTTGAGGGATTCCTCTATAGAAAGTTCACTCATTATTGTAGTTCTTTCGTCTAGAATTACACTATTCATCTCAGCTAACTTCCGCGTCGACTCAGCTAACTCCCTGAGGGACTCTTCTAAAGGAGGAATAGGAACAGAGGGATCATAAAAAGGACTACTTTTCAATAGTTTGATTGTATCCTCTAGAGACGAAGAACTAGTACTATAATCTTCTTGCTCGTAAGACTGATACATGTGTGGATAGTAATTGGGCTCACCAGGGTATGACCCATATCCTTCCAAAGGATGTCGTTCCCAACCACTATTCCCAACATGGTCATAAAAAGGATGATGTCCATATTCAAATTCAGGTCGATAATCATTGTATTGGCTTCTATCATACCAGTTCGACATTCTTAATTGCAAGGGAATTCTACACAATCACAAACAAGGATGACTCGACCAAATCAAACCTATAAAATCTAGCAAACAACAAGCATGATGGCTCCACTTAGATTGTTTCTAGACTTGCTTCTATCTCTCGAAGGGGAATTCGTAACAATTTAAGCAAACCCCTCTGGAATCAATCCGAGTCAAAGTAAGTTGAATTGAGGCGAGGGAAGCTCAGTGGAGCTTTGATACCCAAGGCCTCACCGCTATCACAAGGCGGCGCAGTCACGCATTCAACTCACAGAAGCCATTATGAACTTCAAGGTGTGCTTAAGAAAGTAACCAATATCCTTCGAATTTTTTTCCTAATAAGCGCGTTACCCTATCGGTCTCGTTCTAGTCAAGTTTTAAGCTTGGGTTCGCGTTAGGTTTCGTTTTACTAAGGCGGGCAAGAAGGGAGCGGTGATGAAATCCGAACCCTTATCTTGTATTGGCCAGGCCATTCCCTTTACTAGGAATTTAAAAACAGTCCGGTTCGTCCTCAAACAATTATCACCTTAAGGCAGACAGTAACCCGCTTGCAGGAGATTCGCGGGTGTTTCGATTAGACTTACCTCCCCTACCAGACGGGCGATGAACCGTTGTCGTCGACTCGGGCCACGACTCCTATGTCGTGTACGAACCCGAGGGGCCGAGACGAAATAGTAATCGTCATCCTTCCCTGCACACAGTTTATATAAATTTTTTTTTTAATAATACCCTTCCGTAGGGTTAAAAAAAAGAATAAAGTCCAATTGTCCAGAATAAAGTCCAAATAAAAAGTCCAAAAATTACAAAAATTATGAAAAATAAAGCCTATTCACAAATTCTAAAAAAATAAAAAAATTAAAGCTATATACAAAAAAAATTAATAATAAAAAAAATTAAATCCTAAAAAAAAAAATTATGTCTTTTTTTTTCTTCTCTTTTAGCTTTTAGCTTTTAGCTTTAAGCTTTTTGTTCCCAAGTCCTTAGTATTCCACTTCGAACCTGTAAATCAAAGACACAAAAAGAAACGTAAAAAAGAACAAATAATAGTAAAAAAATAAACCTAAAAATTCTACCTAAGCACAAATCCCCGGCAGCGGCGCCAAAATGATTATTGATTTTCTAGGGTTTGTAGTAAATAGGATTCGTTTCAGACTTGTGAAGGAAATGAAATTTTTAGATTTAATAAAAATATATACAAAAATATTGAAAAATTGGTAGAGAGGTACTTGGACTAGGATTCCGCCAAATTCATTTCTTAAGGTTCAAATAATAATTCTTTTATCAATAATAGCTCGAAAAATATATTAAATATATCGACTCTAATTTATTGCCAAGATAGATTCTCAAAATATTAGGTGTAAATGTTAAGCATGGGACATCAAATCATCTAAGCTAAGCATGACCCATCAAATCAAATCACAACTAATTAATTTAAATCATAATTTCAATTAAAATTAATGCAAAAGTCATGAAAAGAATTAATAAAATTACCCATGTATGAAGCTCGGCCTCCTCCGTCGTCCCAGTGTTGGGGTTTAACTCATCGTAGTAAAAATGCTCTCAAAATAATTTATTATGGCTCAAAAATGGTTTACAAATGATGAGAATATGAGAAATACAATAAAACCAGAGACCTACGACCCTCAGTGACACAATAAGACTGTCGCCGCTGTGTCGCAAACGCTGTGGAAAATAAGACTGCCTGATGTACGACCCACAGGTGTGAGTCGTTATTACTGTAGAGAAACGACTGCTGTTGCAGGTCCGTTCTTCGTGTTCTTGGTGTTCTTCATCAACAGCAGCAGCAGCAACAGAGTTTCATCAACTCTTGATTTCTGCTTCTCTGGACCTCCTCTCGACCCCAAACTCTCGACCACCTTCTATGCTAACCCAAGAGTTATATTTATACACCTTTGGACCAAGAATAACTTCTCATTAATCCAAAAATTCTTCCCATTACTCGGCAGTGAATGAAAATATTCCCGATATCTTTTTTCTTTAATTCTCTGATTTGTTACGGATTGTTCCCTGTTTTATCTCTTCTCACACGTCATCCTTGAGCTGTAGGGATTGTTTCCAGCCAATAGAATCAACCCATGCACGTCTCTTCCATCCAAGAATTCCAAGAATAGAATATTTTTCCTATTTTAGAATATCTTCCCTGATTTGATTACCACCGGTTATCTAACCAATTTTGACTGAATCCAACACCCATACCAGCTCTATCTAGGCCCTAGGAACAAACCCATTTAATTTGGGCCATTGAATCTCACTGGAACACCTTCAAATCCTCAACCCTAGTCACGGCAGTTCAAGAACAATTTTTCCCGCCAATTTTTGGTTTTTGAATTTGGGAAGAGGATGTCCTCCCCCTAACCAGAACTGGGGTGCGAATAACAGCTGCCTTGGGGGTGACCTGGGGGCGCCCCTTAGTAATTAGGTTACCCCTTATACAAAAGCGAGAGTCTGAATAACACTTGTCCTCCGGGGGTGCCAAAATCAACTTTTCGAGCCGAATTTTCCAAAAATGTTTATTTCCTAAAAATACATAAAAACACAATATTAGTAAAAAAAATAGAGTTCCAACAATACGGACATTGAGGACAAATTAGACACAAAAATGTGTCTATCACTAACACTCCTACAAAAAACTTTAACCTGGAAATTGAAAACGTAGGGGATACCGAGTACACCCAACTTTTTCGTTCGACAAACTGTATAGAAAAAACTCAATACAATATCAAGTAGACCAACTGAATGATCCCTGACAATATGTATATAAAGTTTATATCTCAACCTCTACTCAATCAATATGTATATAGACATAAGGTTCGTGAACCTGATTGTTAAGAAGAGTACTTGGACGATCTCAAAAATCAATATCCAAGATCAATGTAGTCGTATCCAAATAATCTAATCGGAATTCTTCCAAGTGATTAAACTTGTTGTCTATCTTTCAAGATACGAATTCTACAAGAAACAAGCCGATTACAATTAAGCGGTCGTATCTACTTAGATTAAGTACGTACAAACATGTGTAAGTCCAATTATAAATATAAACAATATAATGCGGAAAAGGAAAAAACATAAGACACCAAATTTTTTGTTAACGAGGAAACCGCAATAGCATGAAAACCATGGGACCTCGTAAAGATTGAACACCACACTGTATTAAGCCGCTACAGACACTAGCCTACTATCAGAATTCTTACTGGAATGCAGTTGAGAACCCACCCTCCAAGCGATTCAATTACATTCGCGCTCCTTACATCTCTTGAATCTCGTAAGGTTCTTCGCACTTGATTCCCTTAGCTGACGTCCTTTACATTCTAGGATTTTCTTTAGCAGAAGTGAAGACTTTTGATACCTATCTGCCTCTAACATTATTTCATTTCCTTTAAGATCAAAGATCAAGGTGTAGAAATCTGTTTGCGGTATACAAAGCTAGCAAATCTCATAAATCTGGAACTTATGACTCCCAAAGAGCAGCCTAGATTCTTAACCACCTCTCAAGAATAATCTTCGAAAAATTAACTAAGATCAGTTTTTATCTATCTTGAGAAATCACAAAGTATGAGACGAAGAGAACTTTGCGATTACTATCTATCTTGCATGAAAGAGATGACGAAAACCTCGATAACAGAAAAGCAAGAGAAGGATTCACGAACTATCAAGGTAAAAATAATCAGACCTGGCTTCACGAATCCCTAAAAAGAAGTCTTTTAGTCGTAGACTTAATAATGTTTCACAGAGGAAATCTAGGTCAATAAATGACGACTCTAGAATCTAGGACACAAAGTGTCAGGATTGATTTTCATAGTCGAAAGAGCATCTTTATTTATAGATCTCAAAGACCAGAGCTAGCTTAGAATTCAAGCTAAGATAACTTGAGAATCAAGCAAAACACTTTAGGTCTTCAAAATACAATAGAAGAGTATACACATAGGTTCAGTTGCGGAACCGTGTATAATAACTGTTCTGTTTGGCAAGTTAGCCAAAGAACTAAAAGCTATTTGATGTTCATTTAAGCACCTAAGAATTTTAATCATGATGCATACACATAAGTGTTTAAGTGATCAATGAAGTCTTGCAGGTGTTTAAGAGGGTTCTAGTAATGCTAAACATATTATGAAAATAATTCTTTAAGCATATACTAAAATATAAACTGGGACAATTAGTACAACGATTCATGAATGCATGGCTTGTTCACGAGTCAGGGTGCTAAGGTTCGTGAACCGGGTTAGCCAATCCTAGTCGACTATCGAACTCAGTTGACCACAGTTCGTGAACTTGTTTCGTCAACTGCTTGCCAATTTATTTAACTTTAAAAAGTTAGTTCACCACGGTTCGCCAACCAGGTTCATGAATTGTTCCCAACTAAACTTGTGGCTTGCGAAATGGTTCGCCAACCTTCCTATATTTATGTAACTCAAATATTTATGGTTTACGAACTGGTTCGCCAACCTACCCTGAGTAGAAATTTTAGTAAGTTCATATTTCTCTCTTGTGATGTTTGAAACTTTCCCAAGAGATATAATCATTTGCATGTGCAATTTTCAATTGATCCACAAATTAATTCACACTATGAGGTCTAAGAGGGGAAAAAAGGTCAGAATGGATTCATGGGTATTAAGATTAACATGGAAAAAGCCTTTGACAGAGTTGATTGAGACTTCCTCTTGGCTATCATGAAGAAGATTGGTTTTAATGCCCAGTGGTGCAGAAAGATATTGATGTAGTATTTCAAGTGGTAGTAAAGTTGTCGTTCACTCAGACTTGTGAAGATTTGTTTTAGACGTGAATTAAAATAAAAACTCAAGATGAAATTGTTATCAAGATTATAAAAAGCACCGAGACTCGGGATTCCACCATTGACCAATTAAGTGATTTAATCTAATCAATATTCATGCAATTCTTTGCGTTTAAAGTGATTCTAATATATTGCCTCTAGTAGATTTTTGAAGTAACAATTGTATACATCAAGCATGAAACATCAAAAATCTTAAACTATGCATGCTCCATCAAAACGGATCACAATCATTCAATAAAAATCAATTTTCCAATATTAGTTCCATGCAAATAATCATAAAAAAATTGCAAGAATTAATTAAAATAGAAATATACCACTTTTCATGGAACAATGGCTTCCTCCGTCGCCTCGGATAAAGGGTTTAGCTCTTCATGGTGAAAACACGCTCAAAATAATAATCCGTAGCTCAAAAAGGTGTTTTATTGAAGAACAGGTATAAAGCAATGTGTTTGTAACAATTATAATTGTTACGGAACCCACTATTACGGAGAACTGTTGCAATAGGTGCTGTTACAGGAAACGATAAAAAATATATGTTGTTGAATAAAAGACTGCTCTGAAGGGTCTAATGTTCTTCGTGTTCTTCAGCAGCAGCAACAGAACTCGACTTCCTGCAACTTCGATTTTTTCCGATTAATTGTTTCACGTGTTTCTGAGCTTTCCAACTTATCTCAAACTCTTCCTTAGATAGATATGTATCTTTGGGAAGGATATCCCTCTTTTAATCTCCCTAGAACTCCCAAAAATAGCTCCAATAGCAAACCGTGTATAACTTGACTTCTATTTCTTTTTCCGGCTATTCTAGCCAATTTGGGTTCAAACAAAAGACTTCACCAGGCCTGTTTAGGACTAAGGAGTAAACCCAATCAATTTCAGCCATTGAATCGCTCTGGAACTCGATCGAATCATCACCCAAAAATCATGCAGACGTGATGAATATTTTCCCGCCAAATTTTTTTATTTGAATTTGGGAAGAAAGTGACCTCCCCCTTATCTGTGGCTGGTCTCCTTTTAGCAGATGCCTGGAAATGGGTCACCCCTTAGTAATTAGGTTACCCCTTATCCAAAGTGAGAGTCCGTATAGTAATTTTCTCCTACGAGCGCAAAAACCACTTTTTTAGCCAATTTCGCCGCAAAAGCTTATTTCTCCAAAAATACCTACAGGGACATAAAAAGCCATAATAAATATAAAATCGAGCACTAATAATATATACAATTGAGATCAAAATAGACACATTAATGCGTCTATCAAATACTCCCAAACTTATTATTTGCTAGTCCTCGAGCAAATCAAATAGAAAATAAAATCCTAACTCATTGTCGCAGGCATCGTCGATTGCATTTAGCGTATGCAATAAGCCTTTAAACCCCTAGGTGTCCCTAGTGGCCAAGTTATAGTCTCAGGAGGGCTTACAAGATATATACCCACAAAACCTTTACTCCAGACCCTAACTATCTACGCAGAACCTTGGAAGGCACTAAAGAATCTCCTTGGTTGGCATACTTATTGACTATAAGAGGAAGTACCCTGATGCGAAATTCCAATTGATGTACCGAGTTTGCACTCAAGCATACTAAAATTCATATAAAGTGACAGAGCTCTACTCAGATAGTCGCACTATGGACATCAATATCCGGAGTCAAAACTAATCACATGGATAGATCAAGAAGATGGATATAGAGAAAAACATAGATGGTTTTGATGTTTACTAAGTGAACGGCGTTTCCCATATCTGTCTGAAGGCCTCCGCTAAAATGAACCTATCCTAATGGACTGAGATACTAGTCTGACTAATATCAACACAACTGGCACGTACAAGGGAACCAGTGATTGATAATCCTAACTCTAGGTCAACACAGCTGGCATATACAAGGGTACCAGTGGTCGATCTTATTGAATTTATTCCGGTTGGTCAAATGGTCGGGTCTCAGTTTCTTGTTCTCCCTTTTTTTATCATGGTATCTCAATCACTCTAATTCACCCTAGCATTGGTAACAACTTGAATCGTGAGCCCCACCAAATCACTTAGAAACATATTTAAAAAGAAAAATAAAAACAGAAGTGAAAAGGACTCAACGAGATATGGCGAAACTACCATGTTATTTCTAACACCTGAGCTCTGTGCTTTTATGAATAGACTCTTTAGATGTTTCCATCTAATCAGATTGGTTCCTCAACTCCTACAACCAAAATGCTTCCATCCACTTAGATTGGTTAGTGCAATCCTTAATAGGCATAAATTTCTAGGCTCTGGAGTTTATTTATTGCAACTAAAAAGTTTCTCCCATACCCCTAACATTGTCCTCAATGTTCTAAAGATAAAATTAAAAGCATGAACAAAGAGAAACTGTTACCATTTGAAGCAAAAGAGATAAGGAAAGATATTACTGTGTTGCATGAGATTGGGTTACCTCCCAAGAAGTGCTAAGTTTAAAGTCTTCAGCCAGACATCAAGTTTCATAAAATGGCTAGTTACCTTTCAAATCATATATCAGTAGTTGAAATAACTGTGGGTCATCAAAACCAAATAAAACTGCTACTAATATGAAACAACTGCACAGGATCAGAAAAATAACATAAGGAGCACAACCTCATTGAAAGTTTCTTGCAAGACAACTGGATTTATTTGGGGCACCCATTTGGGCTTCATATGAGTGTCTTGAAAAACAGATTCATCCGAAAAACGGGACTTTAAGATGGATTTCCTCCTGAACAGTATCAGGAGGATCGGGTTGAGGAGTCTGAATAGACTCAAGTGATACCTCATATGCACTAGGATCGAGTCCCAAGTTAGGGACTTCTACTAGGGACAATTGACGATCACTACCCCCAAACTTAGAATTTTGGGTGTTTCTAGATAGACTAGTCACAATATTCCTAATTTCTAGACCATCAGGTTTCTGAAAAAGGTCAATTGCTTTCTCTGAGTTATAATCAGGTGGTTCATCCTCTAAATTCTTTTGAGGTATACTAGATGTAGGACTTATATGTTTCATATCCTGTATGGTCAACCCTAGAGTTTCCTTATTGTCTTGAAGCACGATTTCTGGCCTGCTGTCCTGATCGGATGCTATAATCACGGGAAAAGTCTTAGATGGCCCTAAGAATGCAGATTTAAGGTCCAACTTAGGAGGCTCTTCTAAACAAGGGATTAAGGTAGACTCAAAAGCTAGTAATGTTTCGAACCTAGCTTTCCATTTATCAGTATCTAACATAGGAATGGAATCCAACATAGCATTCACTTGTTCAATGTTGCTATCTTCGTCGAAATCCATGTTAAAGTGGGCTAGACAACTCTCTAATGGATCTTCCGTTATGAGGTTTGGTAATGACTCCTGAATTAAGGTTCCTATCATGTTCACCTCTTCAATGCACGTGTCATCTAGCTCAGAATGTAGCTTATTGACATTAAAAATATTCAACGCAATAGTCATATTACCAAAAGATAGATTCATAATACCATTTCGATAATTTATGATCGCATTAGACGTAGCTAAAAATGGGAGACCTAAAATCACAGGTATTTGGTTCTCTGGGTCAGGGACAGGTTGGGTATCTAAAACCACGAAATCTACTGGATAAATAAACTTGTCGACCTCAATAAGAACATCTTCTATCACACCACGAGGAATCTTGACAGACCTATCAGCTAACTGCAATGTTATCTTGGTAGGTTTCAATTCACCGAGCCCTAGCTTTAAGTACACATGGTATGGGAGTAAGTTCACACTGGCTCCTAAGTCAAGTAAAGATTTGTGTACCCTGTGTTTTCCTATCATACAAGCAATGGTAGGCGCACCTGGGTCTTTATATTTAGGAGTTGTGGGGTTCTGAATGATCGAACTTACATGACTATCTAAAAAGGATTTTTTTAGGGACACTAAGCTTTCGCTTTCGCGTACACATATCCTTAAGAAACTTGGCATAAGTTGGAAGTTGCCTAATTGCTTCTAGTAACGGAAGGTTTATGGTAACTTTCCTAAAAACCTCCATTATGTCATTAAAGTTGGATTCACTCTTTGTTGGTACTAATGGCTGTGGAAATGGAGCTCTAGGCATAAAATAGGGCCTCTCATGAACCGAATTGACATCATCAGAAACTTTATCAGTCTCCTCAGCTATGGTTGGTCTTGAGGGGTGACCTACAGTATGCTCACTATCGGGCATGGTTACCTGATTGTCTACTACTCTACCACTCCTAAGGGTTCTAACAACATTCAACTGATGTGATGATTTTGTACCTACTTCATGAACTCCTCTAGGATTTGGATTAGTCTGACCAGGGAACCTTCTGTTATCTCTCTCACTTAAGGTCTTAGATATTTGACCGACTTGAAGTTCTAACTTAGCAAGAGTTTGAGCATTAGTTTGAAAGTTCTGCTTGGTTTCCTGTTGTAAACTAACTTGGCTCTTTACTAACATGTCCTGGATCTGTGCTAACATATCCTGGCTCTTTCTTAATATACTAAGAGATTCCTCTAAGCTCGTCATTATATTCTCTAAAGAGTTCTGAAACTGACCTGAAGAGTTCTTATCTGAACCAAAACCTGGGGGAGCATTAGAATTACTAAACTGACCTTGACTCTGGCCCTTAGACCACGAAAGGTTCGGATGGTTTCTCCAACCAGGATTATAGGTTTCTGAATATGGGTCAAACTTCTGACGGTTATCTAATCTAGTGTTATTATAGAGAGCATTGGCTTGCTCTTCATTATTCTGGAATTCCGAAAAAGGCTCTAATCTACCACTAGTGTGACCCACTTCTAAAGCTTCCAACCTTTTCGCCATAGCAGCAATTTTGGCATCTAATTAAAAGTTTCCTTCTACCCTATTAATGTTTCCTCTGCCTAGAAGAATTGTTTTCTGGGGTCCCCTATTACTTTCCCATTGTTGGGTCTTTTCGGCGATTTCATGCAAATATGTCATCGCATCATCAACTGTTTGGTTTTCAAACCCACCTGTACACATAGATTCTACTATGGTTGTAGTGGGATAATCTAAACCCTCATAAAGGATCTGAACTAACCTAACCTTTTCTAAACCATGATGAGGACATTAGGCTAATATATCATTGAACCTTTCCAAATACCTATACAAGGATTCTACCTCCTGTTGAGAAAATGTGCAGATTTGCGTCCTAATAGACGATGTTTTGTGCCTAGGGAAAAACTTGTTCAAAAAGGCAGATGTAAGTTGTTCATATGTTTCAATTGATCCGGAAGACAAACTATATAGCCACGATTTGGCTTTATCTTTCAAGGAAAATGGGAATAACCTGAGTTTTAAAGCATCATCATCAAGGTTTCTAATTTTTAGGGTACTACAAATTTCCTCAAAGTCCCTAACATGGAAATAGGGGTTTTCATTTTCTTTCCCTAAAAATATTGGGAGAAACTGTAAGGTTCCAGGCTTAAGTTCATAATTTGCTTCAGTTTCAGATAACCTGATACACGAGGGACGAGTAGTCCTAGTAGGGTTCAACAAAGCTTTCAAAGTTGCCATTTCTGACACTATTGGAATATCAGGGATTTTCTCCTCAAACGGACGTTCAAAAACGGAATCTTCAAGAATCGGGATTTCTAAATTGAGGTAATCGAGATGCTTAGAACTACTAGGTTTCTCTTTAACAAATCTACCTAGGGCGTCTCTTTTACGTTCAGGTATGCAAAAGAATAAGGTAGGGAATTCTATGCAATCACAAAACAAGGCTGACTCAACCAAATCAAACCTATTAATTTCTAGCAAACAAAAAGCATGATGGCTCCACTTAGATTGTTTCTAGACCAGCTTCTATTCTTTCGAAAAGGAACTCGTTACAATATGATAAAACCCCTCTCGAATCAATCTGAGTCAAAGTAAGTTGAATAGAGGCGAGGGAAGCTCGATGGAGCTTTGATACCCAAGGCCTCACCGGTATTACAAGGCGGCGCAGTCACGCATTCAACTCACAGAAACCATCATGAACTTCGACGTATGCTCAAAAGAGTAACCAATATTTTTCGAACGACTTTCCTATTAAGCTCGTTACCCTATAGGTCTCGTTCTAGTCAGAATTTTAGGCTTAGGTTCGCGTTTGGTTTCGTTTTCCTAAGGCGGGCAAGAAGAGAACGGTGATGAAATCCGAACCCTTATCTTGTATGGCCAGTCCTTGCCCTTTACTAGGAAATTAAAGCATTCGTTTTCAAGTCCTCAGCATATATGAAACCGAAGGAATACAGTAAACCCGCTGACAGGAGATTTGCGGGTGTTTAGAATCTTACCTCCCGTTCCAGACGGGGGATGGATCGGTTGTAGTCGACTCGGGCCACGACTCCTATGTCATGTACGAACCCGAGAGGCCGAGGCGATATCGTAATCGTCGTCCTTCTCTGCACAAATTTTATATTTAAACTACCCTTCCGTAGGGTTTAAAATAATGTCCCAAAGTTTAAAGTCCAAAGTGTCCAAAAAAAAAAAGAAAAATTACAAAAATTAAAAATAAACCCTAATACAGTTTTTTCTAAAAAATGAAGAAATAAACAAAATCCTAAAAATTAAACAAAAATAAAATTTTCTTCTTTTCAGTTCTTTTCGCTTTGTCTCTTGTTTCAATCCCCAAGGTATTTAGTCTCCAATTTCTTTTTGATTCAAAACCTGCAATAAATAGACAAATACCCAAAAACGTAAAATAGAACAAGAAGAATAAAACTAAAAACAAAAACAAAACCTATAATAAATCTAAAACCCTAACCTAAACACAAATCCGCGTCGGCGGCGCCAAAAATTGATGTAGTATTTCAAGTGGTAGTAAAGTTCTCGTTCACTCAGACTTGTGAAGATTTGTTTTAGACTTGAATTAAAATAAAAACTCAAGATGGAGTTGTTATCAAGATTATAAAAAGCACCGAGACTCAGGATTCCACGATTGACCAATTAAGTGATTTAATATAATCAATATTCATGCAATTCTTTGCGTTTAAAGTGATTCTAATATATGCCTCTAGTAGATTTTTGAAGTAACAATTGTATACATCAAGCATGAAACATCAAAAGTCTTAAACTAAGCATGCTCCATCAAAACGGATCACAATCATTCAATAAAAATCAATTTTCCAATATTAGTTCCATGCAAATAATCATAAAACAAATTACAAGAATTAATTAAAATAGAAATATACCACTTTTCATGGAACAATGGCTTCCTCCGTCGCCTCGGCTAAGGGGTTTAGCTCTTCATGGTGAAAACACGCTCAAAATAATAATCCATAGCTCAAAAAGGTGTTTTATTGAAGAAGAGGTATAAAGTAGTGTGTTTGTAACAACTATAATTGTTACAGAACCCACTGTTACAGAGAACTGTTGCAATAGGTGATGTTACAAGAACGATAGAAAATATATGTTGTTGAATAAAAGACTGCTCTGAAGGGTCTAATGTTCTTCGTGTTCTTCAGCAGCAGCAGCAGAACTCGACTTCCTGCAACTTCTATTTCTCGAATCTGTGGTGTTCTAAACTTCCCATAACTTCTCCTAAACTTTCCTCCCCTTATTTGGGACTCGAGCACGCCTTTTATACACCTCCAAACCCTCTAGAACCCGATTAATTCTCTGTTTTCCTTCCGTGCAAGTCACGGCAATAATTTCTTCCCAAAATTGTTTCACGCGTTTATGAGCTTTCCAACTTATCTCAAACTCTTCCTTAGATAGATATGTATCTTTGGGAAGGATATCCCTCTTTTAATCTCCCTAGAACTCCCAAAAATAGCTCCAACAGCAAACCGTGTATAACTTGACTTCTATTTCTTTTCCCGGCTATTCTAGCCAATTTGGGTTCAAACAAAAGACTTCACCAGGCCTGTTTAGGCCTAAGGAGTAAACCCAATCAATTTCAGCCATTGAATCGCTCTGGAACTCGATCGAATCATCACCCAAAAATCATGCAGACGTGATGAATATTTTCCCGACAAATTTTTTTATTTGAATTTGGGAAGAAAGTGACCTCCCCCTTATCTGTGGCTGGTCTCCCTTTAGCAGATGCCTGGAAATGGGTCACCCCTTAGTAATTAGGTTACCCCTTATCCAAAGTGAGAGTCCGTATAGTAATTTTCTCCCACGAGCGCAAAAACCACCTTTTTAGCCAATTTCGCCGCAAAAGCTTATTTCTCCAAAAATACCTAAAGGGACATAAAAAGCCATAATAAATATAAAATCGAGCACTAATAATATATACAATTGAGATCAAAATAGACGCATAAATGCGTCTATCAGATATCTCAATGCATATTACTACTACCTCTATTGTTCTCATCAATGACTCTCTTGATAAATTATTCAAACCCACTAGAGGTCTCAGACAAGGTGCCCCCTTATCCCCTTACCATTTTCCTCTTTTACATGGAAGTTATGTCTAGAACTCTATTTCGATAGGAAAAAATGGGCCTTATCACAGGGATACGAATTTGCAAAAGAGCTTCTTCTATAAATCATCTCCTCTTTGTTGATGATTGTATGGTATTCTGTAAGGCTAACAAGATTGAAATCCAGAACCTAATGGATATTTTCTCTATGTTTAATGAAACTTCAGGTTGGTTAATAAACTTTAACAAGTCTGGTGTCTTCTTCAACAAAAATACTGATCCCAACCTCATCACCCAAATAAGTATCCTTGTGGGAGTTCAAGTTCTTGACCTCCATGTTAAGTAACTAGGATCCCATTTATTCACCCAAAAGAATAAAATCACTTCTTTCAAACGTTGTGTGGACAATTTAAAACTCAGGATGGTCAGCTGGAAAAATATCCCCCTTAACCCAGCTGGAAAAACATACTCTCATCAAATCTGTTACTTCAATTGCTAGCATATATCAAATGAATTGCTTCAAAGTTCCTAAACAAACCTATCAAGACCTTAATAAGATCCAAAGAGATTTTTTCTGGTTGAAAGCCATAAATAACTTAAAGGGATATGATCCAAAAGCATGGACTTGTTTTTGTAAACCTATAGAGCATGGATGATTGAGCTTTATGAATATGAAACACTTTAACAGTGCTATGATCACTAAAATTGGTTAGAGACTGGAAACAGAAAAGGACTCCTTATGGTATTAACTAATGGACGCTAAATATCTTCTTTTCAAGAATGTTCTCAACATGGAAACTAAACCTAAAGATGGTGACTCTTGGATATGGAAGAGTATTCTAGAAGATATCAGTAATATACAATAACATAGATATTGGAAGGTTGGTAATGGCATAAGAATCAAAATTGAGATGATTTTTGGGTTTTCAATCTCAACATCCTCTTCTCAAAGCCAACACATTATCCAGATGACCTTCAGCTTGTTTCCCACTTGCTCAAATACAATGGGGAATGGGACCCACCTTTGATAAATGCTTGGTTTAACCCTATTCATGCCTAAGCCATCCTTGAAACTGCTATCAATCGTGGGTAGGAAGACCAAATTCACTGGAAGCTCACTGACTTAGGGAAGTTTTCAGTCAAATCCCTTTACATAGCAAAGATGGACACTCTAAATGATACTACTGTTCAGACAAGGTATTGGGATTCCCTTTAGAAGATGGAAGTTGCTCTTGCTATTAATATCTTCTTATGAAAATGTGCTCATGGAATCCCACCTAATAATGCTAAAACTTCTAGCATTCTCCACTATATTGATCCCATCTGCAAGCTGTATAATAGTGGTGAAGAAAACATGACCCATCTTTTTTTTGTCATGCCTTGCTGCCACTGCTGTCTGACATTATTTGTTTGGTCCAAATCATAAGGGATTTGATTTTATCATAAATTTCTTAGATTGGCTAAATTCTTGGTTTGATCCAACCAACAACAGATCCAACAACAACATACACATGCTACTACATGTTGGTACATCTGGAAGGCTAGACGTGATTTCCTAATTAATAACACTCAACTAAACCCTAAGAATACATCTGACAGAATAAAATAACATTCGTATTCATCACATAGTACATTATATGCAGGACCATATTCTCAATACCTCTCTATTTAGAGGAGAGAATGCAATTCATAGTATTGACATTGAACTCAATTACCCTCTCACCTCTAGCCAGAGGGATGTATTTGGGATAATCATTTGTATCTGTACCTTGCAGGACCTAGAGTCTCTCTTCTACTGTACAACACTAATTGTTTAGGATTTTGCAGGAAACACCACTGAGACTAGAGGATATCTAGAATACTTTGGAGAGGGATGAGCAACATGAGAAGCAGACATAGCATTTACCTGGGCTAAGGAGATGCATCGGACAAATGTTGAAATTCATGCTCAATCTATGAAAACTCTAGTTAGATTTAAGATGATACGCCACAATGCAGCTCGAGGAAGATTCAACCTCAGCTACCATGAGAGAAATATAAGAGATATTGAAGAGCAAGAAGGAACAAACATCAACGTAATTTCTTTTGTTTTAACTGCTCTTAAAGTTATCCACAGACAACACAATTTGGATATTTTCATTTAGCTTTGGCTTGTAAGAACTCCAATATCATGAGCAGGGGCAATTCTTTAGCTACTAGCTCCAGTTTGTACTACTCCTAGGCTTGCCTAAGTTTTTCTATAAAAAGAATGAAAAATGTTATAAACATAAGTTTATTATATAGATGCCCGCTTTAGTGGAACCCTATTACTTGGACACCAAGTATGTAAATTCTATAAATAGAGTCATAAACATTTTATATTCCACACACATTGATAAGAATTTCTCGACTTCTCTTCTCTCTACTTCGCATCTCTTGTTCTTTATCTTCAATTTCACAAAAAAAAAATGATTTTTAGAAATAAAGAATTACGAAGCAAACTCTTTTTTGCTTCTGATTTCTTGAATGAATTCTGCGTATTTCTGATTTCTTGAATGACTAATGCGTATAATTTTGCGAAGCTGCTACACTTCCACCAACCCCTTCCCCCACTCCTTTCCACCATTAGGTGGCACCATCCAGGCCCTTCACTTCATCAACTTTGATCCCTTTGGAACAACATGGGATCCCATTATTATTGGTTTTGGCCAATACCTGCTTGACACGTAAGCGGTGGAAGGGAGTGGGGGAAGGGGTTGGGGGTTATATAGCATTTTCGATAATTTTGTTTCTGATTTCTTTCGGGTATATTAATTATATGTCCCTAGCTTTAACATCCTACAAATATATCCTTATACAACAATAAATATGTCCCTACTTTTTAAATAACCTTATCCATTTAAAATTAGATTCCCTTAATACCCTCGTCCATATAATATTTTTCTTTATTTCAAAACGCAGCAAATTTCTTCCTCTACCACTTTACCACCACCACTAGCACCACCACCACCAACATTCAACTACCATTCCACCACCACCGTTCAACCACCACCACCTACCAACCGCCACCACCACTAATATTCTACCACCACTCCATCACCACCACCATTACACCATCAGTCCTCCACCACCACTAGTTCGTCGTCGCCACCACCACTAGTCCGTCGTCGCCACCACCACCGCCACCGTCATCGCCGCGGCCACCACCACCACTGGTTCAGATATTTTTGTATCAACAACAGTAGTTGATCCAAATAAAAATAGAACCAACAGTAGAAGTTGATCCAATTTTGGGGATCAACAATGGTAGTTGATCCAAAAAAAAAAGGATCAACAATAGAAGTTGATCCATGTAAATGGAGTGAACTTGGCGTGAATCGAACACGCATCATCTGACATAGAGTCAGACATGCTACCATTGCACCACAAGTTCAAAATTGAAAGAAATTTACATGATTTAAACTACAAACATGATTTAAAATATAAGCATGATTATACTTATCTAAGGAAATATTATCAACAATAGGTTTTGAAAAGGATCAACAACAGTAGTTGATCCAATAAAAAATTGGGTCAACAACAAGAGTTGATCCAATAAATTGATCAACAACCGTAGTTGACCCCATAAAAAATTGGGTCAACAACAAGAGTTGATCCCATAAATGGATCAACAACCGTGGTTGATCCCATAAAAAATTGGGTCAACAACAACAATTGATCCCATAAAAACATATAAACAACAAAAATTGATCATCACGTGTAGCTTCATAAACAACAACAACTTCATCTCCTTCATTGCAGTTACCACCAATAGAACCATCAACCACCATTTATAATTCATAGCAGCAACCGCCACTATCTTCTACGAAGCTTCAACACCAATTCGAACCATCTAAAACAATTGAGCAAAAATTAAACAGAAAATGGTTACTGTTTATCATGAACCATATATAAGATTAACTCTTCTCAGTTGTTGCTACTGCTGTAATCAGAACTAACTCGATGATAGGGGATAACAGTGCAGTTCACACCACAGTCAGGGCGCAACTCTGTTGCCGCTGAGACAAATTCTTTCCATATTTCTTTTCGAAGATATCCCGAATTTGCGCTAGCTCTGGAATGTCCGAACACCTTGGAGCTGAAAATATTAAACTACAGATCCCTTCTTTAAGGTTTTCTGGGCATGTCCTGAACGAAATATGACTCATGTCAACAGATTAAAAGAAAAACCTTCTATTGAGTCTATAACACAACAAAGAGAAACAAAATAGCTACACAATGAGTTCACAGAAGAGGTCAATGATCTCAGTCGCCGCCATAACATTCTGCTCTCGTATCACATGTTTAACCTACACAATTACCAATCCCAGATTTATAAAATTAAACTTTGGCCAAATTGGAAATCATAAAATTCACTCTATACACCAATTAAAACGCACTGCGTTCATTTCTAACTATGAGGGAATGAACAATTGTAACTTGCATAAACAACACAACCACAGTATACTAGGATTACGATAATCAATGGTGAAATCATTTAAAGCAGAACATATAAGGTAGGCAGAATCATAAACTGAAACTAATTTTAATCGAGAATGAAGAAGACTTCATAACATTTAATCTTTTAAACATTGAAAACTTCAATTCAAATTTCTGATTTGGAAATTTGATTAAATAATTTCCTCCATCTCCATGACCACCACCATCATCAAATAATAGAACAATGATTCGATATCCTCCTCCACTGCCACCACCGCCACCATCATCAACTAAAAGAGCGGCGATTTAACATCCTCCACCACCCAGATCTAAGTTCGGAAGGCTATTTTCTCGTTGATTCTCCAGCAGATTTGAGTTGTATACCTAAATCAAGTAGAAATTAAGATAAAACGATTCTTTAAGAGTTGGGTGTGGTGATGTAGGTGGTGGATTAGGTAGTGACAGAGTTGATAATGGCAGTGATGAAGTTAGAGGTGGCGGCGGCGGCGGCGGCGAAAATGGTTCTGGTGGTGCAGCAACGAAGACGTGGAGAGTTTCATTGATTTTTATGGGAATGAAAATCTCTCTCTCTTTCAGTTTTTAAACACTAGAAAATATAGTGGGGGTATGTTTGGAAGTCTCTAATTTGTTAATGGACCCCTGATTGGCTTTTATAAAGAGAAGGACATATTTATTGTGTGATAAGGATATTTGTATAGCACATCAAAAATAGGGACAAATATTCAATTATCACTTTCTTGAATGACTTCTGCGCATAAATCTCTAAAATTCTTAAAGACTACCGGGGGTAGTTTGGGAAAAACAAAAAAACAGTCCTCCAAAAGATAGAGGTGGTGGCGGCGGCGACGAAGATGGTTCTGGTGGTGCAGCGACGAAGACGTGGAGAGTTTCATTGATATTTATGCGAATGAAAAATCTCTCTCTCTCTTTCAGTTTTTAATTACTAGAAAATATACTGGGGGTATATTTGGAAGTCTCTAATTTGTTAATGGACCCCTAATGGGCTTGTACAAAGAGAAGGACATATTTATTGTGTGATAAGGATATTTGTATAGCCCATCAAAAATAGGGACAAATATTCAATTACCACTTTCTTGAATGACTTCTGCGTATAAATCTCTAAAATTCTTAAAGACTACCGGGGGTAGTTTGGAAAAAACAAAAAAACAGTCCTCCAAAAGATTGAGGTGGCGGCGGCGGCGATGAAGATGGTTCTGGTGGTGCAGCGACGAAGACGTGGAGAGTTTCATTGATTTTTATGCGAATGAAAAATCTCTCTCTCTCTTTCAGTTTTTAAATACTAGAAAATATACTGAGGGTATATTCGAAGGTCTCTAATTTGTTAATGGACCCCTGATGGGCTTGTACAAAGAGAAGGACATATTTATTGTGTGATAAGGATATTTGTATAGCCCATCAAAAATAGGAACAAATATTCAATTACCACTTTCTTGAATGACTTTTGCGCATAAATCTCTAAAATTCTTAAAGACTACCGGGGGTAGTTTGGGAAAAACAAAAAAACAGTCCTCCAAAAGATAGAGGTGGCGGCGGCGGCGAAGATGGTTCTGGTGGTGCAGCGGCGAAGACGTGGAGAGTTTCATTGATTTTTATGCGAATGAAAAATCTCTCTCTCTCTTTCAGTTTTTAAATACTAGAAAATATACTGGGGGTATATTTGGAAGTCTCTAATTTGTTAATGGACCCCTGATTGGCTTTTACAAAGAGAAGGACATATTTATTGTGTGATAAGCATATTTGTATAGCAAATCAAAAATAGGGACAAATATTCAATTACCGCTTTCTTGAATGACTTCTGCGCATAAATCTCTAAAATTCTTAAAGACTACCGGGGGTAGTTTGGGAAAAACAAAAAAACAGTCCTCCAAAAGATAGAGGTGGTGGCGGCGGCGGCGAAGATGGTTCTGGTGGTGCAGCGACGAAGACGTGGAGAGTTTCATTGATTTTTATGCGAATGAAAAATCTCTCTCTCTCTTTCAGTTTTTAAATACTAGATAATATACTGGGGGTATATTTGGAAGTCTCTAATTTGTTAATGGACCCCTGATGGGCTTGTACAAAAAGAATGACATATTTATTGTGTGATAAGGATATTTGTATAGCCCATCAAAAATAGGGACAAATATTCAATTACCACTTTCTTGAATGACTTCTGCGCATAAATCTTTAAAATTCTTAAAGACTACCGGGGGTAGTTTGGGAAAAACAAAAAAACAGTCCTCCAAAAGATAGAGGTTGTGGCGGCAGCGTGGTGCTGGTGGTGCAGCGACGAAGACGTGGAGAGTTTCATTGATTTTTATGCGAATGAAAAATCTCTCTCTCTCTTTCAGTTTTTAAATACTAGAAAATATACTGGGGGTATATTTGGAAGTCTCTAATTTTTTAATGGATCCTTGATGGGCTTGTACAAAGAGAAGGACATATTTATTGTGTGATAAGGATATTTGTATAACCCATCAAAAATAGGGACAAATATTCAATTACCACTTTCTTGAATGACTTCTGCGCATAAATCTCTAAAATTCTTAAAGACTACCGGGGGTAGTTTGGGAAAAACAAAAAACAGTCTTCCAAAAGATAGAGGTGGCGGCGGCGGCGACGAAGATGGTTCTGGTGGTGCAGCGACGAAGACGTGGAGAGTTTCATTGATTTCTATGCGAATGAACAATCTCTCTCTCTTTCAGTTTTTAAATACTAGAAAATATACTGGGGGTATATTCGGAAGTCTCTAATTTGTTAATGGACCCCTGATGGGCTTGTACAAAGAGAAGGACATATTTATTGTGTGATAAGGATATTTGTTCAGCCCATCAAAAATAGGGACAAATATTCAATTACCACTTTCTTGAATGACTTCTACGCATAAATCTCTAAAATTCTTAAAGACTACCGGGGGTAGTTTCGGAAAACAAAAAAACAGACCTTGAAAAGATAGAGGTGGCAGCGGTGGCGACGAAGATGGTTCTGGTGGTGCAGCGACGAAGACGTGGAGAGTTTCATTGATTTTTATGCGAATGAAAAATCTCTCTCTCTCTCTTTCAGTTTTTAAATACTAGAAAATATACTTGGGGTATATTTGGAAGTCTCTAATTTGTTAATGGACCCCTGATGGGCTTGTACAAAGAGAAGGACATATTTATTGTGTGATAAGGATATTTGTATAGCCCATCAAAAATAGGGACAAATATTCAATTACCACTTTCTTGAATGACTTCTGCGCATAAATCTCTAAAATTCTTAAAGACTACCGGGGGTAGTTTGGGAAAAACAAAAAAACAGTCCTCCAAAAGATAGAGGTGGCGGCGGTGGCGAAGATGGTTCTGGTGGTGCAGCGACGAAGACGTGGAGAGTTTTATTGATTTTTATGCGAATGAAAAATCTCTCTCTCTCTTTCAGTTTTTAAATACTAGAAAATATACTGGGGGTATATTTGGAAGTCTCTAATTTTTTATTGGACCCTTGATGGGCTTGTACAAAGAGAAGGACATATTTATTGTGTGATAAGGATATTTGTATAGCCCATCAAAAATAGGGTCAAATATTCAATTACCACTTTCTTGAATGACTTCTGCGCATAAATCTCTAAAATTCTTAGAGACTACTGGGGGTAGTTTGGGAAAAACAAAAAAACAGTCCTCCAAAAGATAGAGGTGGCGGCGGCGGCGGCGAAGATGGTTCTGGTGGTGCAGCGACGAAGACGTGTAGAGTTTCATTGATTTTTATGCGAATGAAAAATATCTCTCTCTTTCAGTTTTTAAATACTAGAAAATATACTGGGGGTATATTTGGAAGTCTCTAATTTGTTAATAGACCCCTGATGGGCTTGTACAAAAAGAATGACATATTTGTTGTGTGATAAGGATATTTGTATAGCCCATCAAAAATAGGGACAAATATTCAATTACCACTTTCTTGAATGACTTCTGCGCATAAATCTTTAAAATTCTTAAAGACTACCGGGGGTAGTTTTGGAAAAACAAAAAAACAGTCCTCCAAAAGATAGAGGTGGTGGCGGTGGCGGCGAAGATGGTTCTAGTGGTGCAGCGACGAAGACGTGGAGAGTTTCATTGATTTTTATGCTAATGAAAAATCTCTCTCTCTCTTTCAGTTTTTAAATACTAGAAAATATACTGGGGGTATATTTGGAAGTCTCTAATTTATTAATGGACCCCTAATGGGCTTGTACAAAGAGAAGGACATATTTATTGTGTGATAAGGATATTTGTATAGCCCATCAAAAATAGGGACAAATATTCAATTACTTTTGTAGTATCGATTAGGTTAAAGCAAGAGATAGAGATAAAGATAGAGAAGGAGAAGAACTTCATATTTGATAAAGGGGCATCAGGGATTACATAATACAATGTTCTCTATATATAGGAAAGGGAAAAACCTAGTCATCTAATGGGTCGCACATCCATGGGTCACAGGCCCTATATCACTCCCCCTTGTGCGGTTCAATAACAAATATTTATCCATAACATTATATGTATAAATCTTTGTTATAGAACCGCACAAGGGGGAGTGTTATAGGGCCTGTGGCCCATGGATGTGCGGTCCTTTATATGACTAGGTTTTTCCCTTCGTCCCATCTTTCACCCATTAACGTCACAGATTTCCTTTCATCATTAGTAAAAATCAAATCAACATATTTCCTTTTCCCCATAAATGAAATTAAATTAAATCAAATCTGCCACAATCAAAGGAAGAAAAACACTTAGCTTGACGATGATTCCATATAGCTCCGCGGTACAGCTTCGTGCTGATAACATTTTGTAGTATCGATTAGGTTAAAGCAAGAGATATAGATAAAGATAGAGAATGAGAAGAACTTCAGATTTGATAAAGAGGCAACAGGGATTACATAATACAATGTTCTCTATATATAGGAAAGAGAAAAACCTAGTTATCTAATGACCGCACATCCATGGGCCACAGCCCTATAACAATTACCACTTTCTTGAATGACTTTTGCGCATAAATCTCTAAAATTCTTAAAGACTACCGGGGGTAGTTTGGGAAAAACAAAAGAAACAGTCCTCCCACCCACCACACAGACAGTGCACACAGAGAAACAATCGCATTAGTAAAAATGGCGTTTACACTCTCAGCAGCGTCAACTCTAACCTCCAAAACCCTAATTTGCCCTCCCAAGATCTCAATTTCCAGTCGCCATATCAATTCCTTAAAAACCCCTCTTAATAACTCAACCATTAATAACATCTCAACGAGATTTATCTCAATTTCTTCATCATCTGGCTTCTCCCGTTTTTCTTGCTCTGCTAGTGGAGATAATGCATCTAATGGCGGAGAAACAAAAGGAATTCCATCTTTATCTTCTGATTCTCTGACTTTTGATGTCAAAGTAAACTCAACCGATGTTTTGAATTTCTTCATTTTTAGAGTTTCTTTCCGTTTTTTGTTTTGTGATCTTTAGGGATGATTTTATGTAGGGAATGATGTGTGATGGGTGCGCTGTAAGTGTAAAAAAAATCTTAGAAAGTCAAGTAAGTTTTTTCGACATTTGACTCGCATTTGTTTTTCATTTTCCAAGGGCTATTAAAGGTTGAATTATATGAATGAACAGCCTCTGGTATCTACTGCTACCGTCAATCTTGCCATGGAGACAGCAACCGTGTTGCCTGTGGATGAAGCCAAGGCTGCACAGGATTGGCAGCAACAATTGGGAGAGACACTTGCGAAGCATTTAACTAATTGCGGGTTTGACTCAACTCTCAAAGGTAATCCTTAACATCCTTTTCTTTTTCACCGATCGGGCTCTAGAATCCATCTAAAATCATGTAGTGTTTGCTTGTAATTGTGGGTATCTATTGGGAAACACTATTGTTAGTTTAAATTTGGCTAGTTCTTTTGATTTGTAGTTTTGAACTTTTATTAGTTTGGTCTTTAAGGTACATATGAGGTTTCTTTCGAGTTCTGTAGAAACACTTACTAGACTACAGGTGTACTGCTTAACCTTTTCTTTTATCGATCTTTATGCTTGTTGACTTTTGTTCCTAGGAATTGCCACTATCGCGAAACTACCAACTCTTACTTCATCATGACAATATGTTAGATACTGGACTGGTGCCTACTTTCGTATTTTTAGTATGTTGAGTGCATTCCTACAACTATGAGCACTGTAACTACGCTTAACATATGTTTAAATATTTCGTAATTGAGAGTGGGAGAGATTTATGCCTACCATCTGTGTGAAATTTGTTAGAGAGATGATATCGGTATTTCCACATGCTCACTCAGTGCCATATTCATTTATCCAACTGTAGAACCACATGTTTGAGTCTCCTTTGACATTAAAAACTCGGTGATCAATGACAGGTCAATGAGAAGATGAAGGAAACATTTCTACATAGGATTGCTTGGCTACAAATAAATGTCTAGGTTTTACAATGGTTTTACTGTTCTCAGTTGATACTTGATGGTGATTCCGTTGAGGATAAATCGCTTCGCCACTCCCGACTTTGAAGGGTTTCAGAGAGAGGAAAAAAGCAGCATCTGTTGTCTGTTGAATGTAGTTTTCTTATAGAATCCCACGCAATTACTATACTTCCGTTGTGTTAACTGTAATAATTGTACAAGTGCATATGACGATCAATAGATTAAAGAGTCTTAGATCACTGCTTTCTCAAGTTGTTTTTGATGCTGTTCAGAAATTCCCAATACTGCAGAACCCCATACTGAACTAGCAGTCTCTTTTTCTCAAGGAGCAGAAGACCCATCATTTACTTAATAATTCCATGTTAACAAGTTGTTCAATTATTCGAACTCCTTGTTAACTTGTGTTCAGTAATTTGACGCAGCTCTTTTTCCAAGATGAAATCATGAAAAGTTCTATTATTTCCCTCAAGTGAGGGATTTAAATGGCAAAAAAAGCTACATAATTAAATAGGGATTTAATCGTTTTACCTTCAATATTGTAATTACAGTTCTTTCCAATGTGTATTCACTAATGAAATCAGTATTCCAGAATTACAGGAACAGTAATGCAACAACACTACAAAGATTCTGATTAACAAGTGCCGGGAATCTACAAATAGCCTGGTCAGGCCAACCTGGGCAATGAGAGCGAAAATTCGTTTTATAGTAAAATAATACAAACAGCTCTTCCCCCATTCATTTTTTTCCCTGGTGCAAACCTTGCATTCTCGTGGTAACTCAAATCCCTCAAATCTGTGTCTTATCTTCAATCAAAGACATCCCAAATAGCATGGCCTTTGCAGACCATTTTCCTCTGTAAACTTCGATGTCCAACTATAAGGAAAAACCGCCTTATTTTGGCGGCACAATTGAGAATCTTAAACCATGTATGTCATGCCAACCTGCATCAGATTTGAGTGGGGAACACTGAGATTCGCGATTCCCCTCCTGCAGTTCTTTCTTAAAAATGCATAGAAGTAATTTATGATAAGTTTTTTGATAAACCAAGAGTCCTTCCTTGCCCTGATATCTCCATGACCTAGTAGATAAACAACCCCGGATTCTTTGGCTTTCCGAATGAAAGAAAGTTCCCTTTCAAGGCTCTGTTCTGGGTCGAGTGTTTCTCCAGGAAGAAATGGGACTACCTCCGCTGAGGTACTTGCTTCGAAGATGGGTTTTTCTGGGCAGGTGAAATCTGCTAGAAGTGGTACCCCGAGGGAATATACACTTCCATTGGGTGCTATAAGAAGCCTTGAAGAATTAATTTCATCATCAGATTCGGTATCTTCATCCCCATCACTCTCTAATTGTCGCTCCTGGGCTTCTCGACGAATAAACTTCTCAAGGCTCTCAATGAGTAGTTGTTCGAACGTCTGATGATTCTCTTTTCGTACATCCTTGTAGCCATACCTGTTGAACAGTTTGAAGTTTATAAGGTGTAGTTGAAACAAGCTTACATTCCATAAAAAAAAGAGAGAAGAAATTGCTTGAAAAAGATTAACAAGATTAACATGCATTAGATTTTTATAAGGGAGGGGCGGAGGGGCTGCACGCATGTAAACTGCACAAGTTTATCAGGGATCCAACCTGGTTAACCCATTTTCAAAATACGATTAACCTGATCCAGGCCTCACTTTTACTTAGGATGGGATAGGGTGTCCCCTGATTTTATACCCACAATTTTTTTTTATTTTTTTTTTTTATTATCATAATATGGATGCAACCAATTCAACCAGTTATTATATATAAAGGTAATAAAAGGTCAGAGACTTGTGATATCTGAGAAAAATACCTAGCAATGCACCGGAAAATGTGATAGCTCTTTCCACAGACACGGCGGAAAAGAAATCTTTCACCTTGGGGAACTACCGGAACTGGGACATACTTAATGCACACAAATATGATCATAGAGTGGATTGCCGGGAGAGTGGTCAAGAAATGGCCAAAAATGGCTGGTACTCCCTTCACCAGCTCATTGTAAAGCAACCCGATACCAGGAGCTCTAACAGTGCCAAGGTTGCAACCTAGTTGACGCATAAGCTCTGTAGAAAGTTTCTTCTTGACTTCAGTTTCATATTTAAGCTTGCTTCCATAGTTCCAGACGTACATGATGAAGAACAGAACTACTGCAAAAACTAATATAATCCAACTTCCATCTCCAACACTCCATAAAACCGAAGAGAAAATGGTTAATTCCAACCCTAAGAAGAAAACCAAAAAGCTGAGCACAATGATGATGTTTATCTGCCATATTAGCAACATAACAATGGTGACTAAGATTGTTGTCATCATCATAACCCCGAGCTCTGCAATGCCTGCAAACAGATTAGACGTCAGCAAGTGCAAATAGCTAGCACAATTATTTTATTGAAGACGAAAACTAAATCAGCTTACACACACATCAAACACCACCTGAATGAATATTAGGTCATTTTCAGTTTAAGTTGTGCCCACGAAAAGATGACATAAGGTGAGACGTTCAGGTCATTGATCGTGTAAGTATACAAATTAGGTCGTCTGACTCTTTCAGAATATATTTAAACAAGATACACCAGACCATCAGCACTAATGAAATATAAGAAAATGGAATACGATATGGATTTAAACATAGAAAAGATGCATAGAAAAGAAGATTTACCATACGCATTTCCAATTTCATTATTGCTTGCAAAGGTGCAGACAAACACCAGACAGAATACCAAGAGAAACCAGTTTATGACTGGAATATATATCTGACCCATGAACTTCCGAGATGTGTGAACGATTTTAAGGCGAGGAAAACATCCAAGTGCTGTCGACTGTTTTATGCATGAGAAGGTAGCTGTTGTCATTGTCCGACTGGCGATAAGTGCTGCAATGTTAGCAATGAAGAAGACTGGCCAGAAAACACCACCTATAGACAGCACATGCGCAATATGATTATCTTTTCAATTTTACAACCAAAAACAAGCAATACTGGTTTTAACCGTAGTAGCCTATAAAAGCGTCACTTAGTCAGGGCTCCTATCCCACGGCCATTATCTGAAAGCCAGTTGGGTTAATTCCATCAACATAAAGGTTTAAATTAAAAGGATATTAAGAATATGAAATAAACAACACGCGTAAAAAGCTTACTGGGAACAGAAGAAAAGAAAACTTGATCATAGTTGCTTGGGTTTTCCATAAGATAGGCAGCTTGACCAAGGTATCCCAACATGAGGCAAGGCAGAACCAGAAACACAAATGTGAGCTGCAATGACCATTACCAGAAGGATCAGTATTTCTGACCAAAATTGCAAAGTTTAACAAATAATGTATGGAGAACAGGGTCTGAATGTTGCGATTCCAATTTATTACATATCAAGAAAGATTCTCGCCAACATGTTACATATTCTTATACGGTGCTTTACCTGAATTGATCTCACCGAGAAGTAGCAAAGGTCTGCAAACATTGCTTCTGAACCTGAAATACACCAGGCCATTAGTCATCCAGAAAAGTGGATATGGGAACAACAAAATTGCACTCATTGATGTAATAGCCATACCCTTAGTTTTAAGAAACCATTTGTATGATTAAGACAAATTTTTCAGTCAATAAAGGTCCACAATATGAAGAATATCCGATGAGACGCATTTGTTGCAGTAGATTCAAATTAGAAATACATAAGTATAGGATTCCAATATACAGTCATATGATTCTTCCAGATCTTTTGTGAAAATTCCTAAGGAAAAGCTAAAATAATAAATTAGCAGCAGGGGAGAAGGTAGTTAAGCATGTTACCTGTTGCACATAAAATACAACCTCCAAGGGACAGCCAAGCCTGAGTTGAATTCCTTTCGAAGTAGTAATAAATATGTACAGGATTAAATGCATTGAGAACAGTATAACCATATTTTACAAGGTTGTAGATCCCAATTCCCCCAAGCGAACAGAACCATATGAATAAAGCAGGACCTATTACCAGTCCAACTTTGCTTGTGCCGAACTTCTGTACACTGAACAAAATTATAAGACACGCAACTGAAATCATCATCACTTCATCTGCAAAAGAAAGATGGGAATACCTGCTTAGTACTCGTACTTTAATGCAGTCATTCCGACAGTTAAGAAAAAAAACGAGTTTTACTATAGCTGCTCTCTAGTGTGGTGAAAGCAAATTTTTACTGTCTACAAAAACATAGTTTTTACAATTGGCGGCTGAGGTGGAAAAGCCGACCACTATTTTTTTTTTGTTGTAATCCAAAGTGTTAAGACTTGAAGATCACATGACCCGGAATGAATCAGTATTGATTAAAAGAAGTATTTAAAGGATTACGTTCTTCACACTGCTAGGAACGAGAAACTAAATCTAGGAAAATATATACAAAAGAAAAAGAAAAAAAATAGATTTTATACACCAGCCGAATTGATAATAACAGGGTGTCACCTTGTTCGACTGCATCTATTCCAACCTTCAAGCCACCCACAGCCGACATTACTGCATTCACGATACATCCAGTAAAAATAAGAAATCCAATTTCTGAAAGATGAACAATTTTTTTTTTCAGCAGGCATATAGCTAAAGAAAACAAATGGAAGGGATAAAATAGCAAATCAGAACCTGACATTGCCGGGGTAACAACTCCATCAGCTATGACCATAGAGGTACCAGCAAGAACCAGCATTAGTAGAAGCTTTTTCAATGTAATTGAACTCTCAAGGTGCTCCTTAATTTTTAAGGACCTTTCAAGTTCTGCAGATGGCACTTTTAACCTGAAGCTTGATATGCGGGTATCAGATGGAAGCTGGTTTGGCAGAAGACTGACCTTCGCATGCCTACAGATCAATGAGTACAAAGCAAATGTGCCACCTACAGTAGTTACAGTGTCACACAGCCAAAAGGGATTTTCTTTTAGTCCATCTACTCCAAATATAAGAGAGAGAGAGAGAGAGAGAGAGACAGAGATACAAATCACAGATACAAAAACATTCGAAACGTATTGGCATACCTTCTCCATCATCATTGGCCCAAAGGACAACCAGTACGTACTTGATTAGAGGTATCAAGATTAAGACATATAGAACCAGTGATAAAGCTCCAAGAATGTCTTCCTTGTCTTTAATTGGAGACTTGTTGAACATCACGCTAAAAGTATATAAAGGACTTGTTCCAACATCGCCATAGACAACCCCAAGAGTCTGAAAAGCAAGTATGATTTTCCTCCCCATCGTAAAGTCCTGCATCTAAATCTACACAATTAAGACATCAACTTCTAATATCTTTGTGTTCGACAGGTTTGTTTTCATAGAAGGAATAGTGATTGAAGAAGTTGGTAAGAAAGGAAAAACAAATCCAATTAAGACATCAATTCTATGTCATCTTTTCAATCAAAAGTTGAGTGATTTATGACGTCAATTGTTCTATTTGATTCAATTTGATCGGTTTACGTCAAGCCAACTTTGACGGGGTTAAGAATTTCTCAAAAACAGGATGATTTCTATAAGGATATAGACCTCGTACATGGTCGGAACTCGTATATGGCCTACACCTAATTTGCAAAAATATTATGAATAAGCTCAATTTTCAACCCAAATTCATGATAGATGAAAGATGAAAAAGGCAAGCCAGGCAGTATTCAATAGTGCATACCTTAGCAGTATTTGATTCTGCTATGCAACATGCAACATGCTTCTACAAGAACTAAAAAAAGTAGTCTTCAATACAAGGGGTCTATTACATGTCCAAACAATTGTGTCTAAAAACTGAACTAATCACAGGTATCCCTAGAACATCCACAATGGTGTATGGTAAAAGCTATAGTTATATGGTATAAATAGCTTTCAGTTTAGGTTTAGCACATAGTGGTTGAAAATGCAAACTGGTGGTGTCAGAGATAAGAGTTTGGTGTCAGACTCTATCTAAGAACGAGCTTGGTATGAGCATGTACGGGCTCATTCTCAGATCGAGTTTCATGTGAGGCTCATTCTCATCTTGGGTCTGAATGACATACCACACTGAGATGGAGTTCAAAGGAGTTTTGAGTGCGGTTATTTATAGCATATGCTATATCCAAATGCCAAACCCGGCACTTAAAATTGGTATATATGCCATATTATGGCTATAGCCGCTTCCATTTCGAGCGAAATTATGGCAAAAATGCTATAATCTCATGCCATTGTGGATAGTCTGAAAAAGTAAAACCTACTGGCACACAGTCTGCAATTTACATTTTCATGTATCCTTATCATTATTAACAAAATTAGCATCACTACCAAAACCAAACGCACTCTAGCATTATGTGGACCAACGGGTATAGAATCAAATCGGACCTACTTAGCTTGAAATTTTCCAAAATTTGATTTAAGAAAGTGATTCTATTAAATAAGATTCCAACGAGTACAAATTCAATAAATTTCATTAGTTATCCAACTAGAAAACTAAATTTTCACCACATTTGTTACTCGAGTAAGAGATCTGAAATTCACCAGTCAAATGCATATCCTAATTTAAAGAATGAATCCAATATACACTAGATCAAATAATGAAATGTAAATACCTCATATTCATTTCGATGAGCACCAGGAATCTCAAGAGCTTCAACATCAAAAGAATCAATTCGCGGACCAGTTCTAATTAATTTAGTTTCAGCGTTTTCATCTTCTTCTGAATCTACCAAACTCATACGAGCTGGTAAATCATCATTATCATCATCATCAACATCAGAATCATCATCATCGTTTTGAAATACCCATCTTGATTCAGATGAATCCATAGCTACTAATCCACCATTTTCTCTTTCTATCAAACTTTCTTCCGCCATTATGAGAAATACTTCACGAATTTCTCCTCATAAATCTAAATCTCCAAACAAACCTAGAATTTTTATCGACAACTCAGAAAGCGATCCAATCTGAACCAGGGAATGATTTTTTCTTTTCTTTTTTTCTTTTAAGTGAAAGGTGTTTGTATATGTAAAAAAGTCTAATCGTTTTTTTTTTAATCGGAGAATTTTTACACCAAAGCCATGAAAATCAGAAAATAGGAAGGCTAAAAAGGAAAGAGAAAACGAGAAATCAACGAAAGAATATTACTATGCCCATTGCCCGGTAGGACCAGTACAGTTAATTGAGTGCGTCACGTCCACGCGTCTCTGTTAGCAAAAACGCGATCATTTTTACGGGTTTACGGTTTACCCAATACAAAGAGGGAAAATTAGGCTAAGGCCCAACTCATGGATAACCCATAATATGAGGCCCTTAATTAAAACAAATTTAAATCTAGGCCCCGAGTTATTAAAGGACATCCATACCCTTTTATATATTGTCAAGCCCATAATTAAATAAAATTTAAGCCCAAAATTATTAAATGTAGGCCCAAAATTATTAAAATACAGTGTGAATGTGTAAACAGAAGTTACACATGCATATGGCATGTGTATCCAGAAGTTACACATCCTTATGCCATGTGTAATGAAAAGTTACACATCAAGAAAATAGACATCAAAAAGAACGCATATAAAAAATAAATGTAATACTTTAATATTCATTTATTAATTTCTTAGCATGTGTAACTAGAAGTTACACACGCATCTGTCTAGTTTAATTGAGAGTTACAAATGCATCTATCTAGTGTAATTGAGAGTTACACATGCGTCTGATTTGTGCTTTTATGAAGTTTAAATCTTTGCCTTTCCTTCTTGTCTTCCTCCCTCCAAAATGCTTGCATATCTGCAACGAAATAAACATCCATGTATTAGGTTGGATGAACAAAAAGCAAAAAAAGAAAAAAAAATATTAGAACGAATTGTAAGGCAAAATTATAGAACAAAGATCACAGAAAATACACATGATAACCTATCTTAGCATGTGTAACTGGGAGTTACACATGCATCCGTCATGTGTAATCATCAGTTACACATCCATATCGATGTGTATGCAGAAGTTACACATCCTGATGAGATCGGTTTCTTCACAACACAATAAAGAAACTTGAAAGCAAGTGAATGTATCTTGAGTCAGAACCTCATTCTGCATCCAGGTATGAGTAACAAGCTATAATATACGCAGAAAATGACAGAATAGGGTCAATGCATAAACAAATCATTATGTTGTCCATACACTACTTTCACTATGGACTTGTTATGGACTTAAACTGGTTAACATATCTCCACTAGTTAGTCCTACATTTACTTAAACAAACCATTTCCACTACTTACCTATAGACAGAGATATATAGGGGCATCTGGATTTGCTCGCAGTAGCATTAACTTATCACCTCGATCATCATTGACAACAAGCCGCTCATTTTTATTGTTTCAGGAACAATTGCTCTAAATTCTCAATCACTAACTGAACCTGAATCATTCAAAGCACAAGTAACTACTTAGGTTTAATCATACACAATACTACTACTTGTGAAAGACCTTGTAACCAATTGTGTAAATACTATATGTAAGTAAAATATATGTAACCTGAAGTTACACATTCAATCGGCATGTGTAACTAGAAATTACACATCAAATTAGCTTGTGTAACTAGAAGTTACACATCTAATTAGCATGTGTATCTATAAGTTTCACATACTTTTGCATACCAATAAATACAAAAGGAAAATCAAACACAATCAGCTAAAATTCCCAATAAAAATTTAATAGATGTATTATGTTACAAATAAGTCTCACAAGGTAGTAAATTCAGTGATTGTTAGAAAAATCAATCTTAACTAATTAAACTACCGAATTGCACGCCATAATACTTTTAGTACTGCAATCAAGTAATCTAAAGAACACTGTCAGCTGTATTTTAATCTGATTTATTGACATAGCGCATACTACTGAGAAATGATGACAGAGTTAATCCATAAGTACAGGTCTAGCTAAGGGTTCAGTGCAGGCTGGAAGCCAAATAAACACTATGAATACTGAAAAGAAAAAAAATTTGTAAATTATTATGTATAACGTACCATATCCAGAGTGAAAACCCCTCAATCTGGCTTTTGTCATTCTCCGTGCATGATATGGAGAGTGAATGTGGTTTGGTTTGCAGCTGATGAATCCATCTTTAACCAACTTCCTAATGTGTTTCCCTGCACAAGACAACACAAAACCAATAAACTCAACAAAAAATAAGCATAACGTAGATAGAAACCAGTAGATCCGCATAGCATGTGCAACTAGCAGTTACACATTCGGTTAGCATGTGTAACTATAAGATACACATTCAATTAGCATGTGTAACTTGCAGATACACATGCATCTGAATTGTGTAACTAGGAGTTACACATGCATCATACTTATATATGTCAACATAAAATCAACAAATTCATACGATACATTAAGTGGTAAAGTAACTGAGTCCATAAGACCCTACATAATATACCAAAAAAAGTAATGTTCAGCTATTATCCATGTAGCAAAGCTTGCAATTCATTCTATGCGGCTATGCCTCGTTTATAATAATGAACCTATATATCTTGGGGAAAAATGGTTACCATCAAAAAGTTCAGGTACTTGGGCAGAAGATCATCGAATCCATCTGAGATGAAGACACGTCTGACGTATAACTTCAAGTTGGACTTGTTAGCATTGTAGTAACTCCCATACAGATCATGAGGAGCCTTTGGAGGAACAAAAAGAACAGCCTTGAACTCAACATCACCTTCATCACTAACTTGACTTGTTCCAATCAGACCAAACACCAAAAATCCTGCCAAATGAGCTATAATTCATGTCTCATGCTTAGGTATATGAACAAGCAAAGTATGAAATTTTTCTTCTGAGCCAGCTGACTCAAATCCAGAAATGAAAACAAACAAAGAATCCTGCCAAATGAGCTAATCAGTATTAAGAACAAGTAAGGTATGATCTCCTGAGAACAACAATTATTCCTTCTGATACAAGAAGGAACACATGATTTGACGTGTAAATAACACACAACCCAAGCTCAGCAAGACCACAAACAAAGCAAAACAACTAAGCATTTTTAAGGTTTAACGTCAAACTCTATATAAGAAGTTGCGTAGAGGAAGATAGAGATGAAGTATTGTACTGTCACTACGAGTTACACATGCATATTAGATGTGTAACGGCTAGTTACACATGCTAATATGCATGTGTAACTAATGTTTACATATGCCATATGCATATGTAACTACTGATTACACATGCATTTTGTACTCAAACAAGAAAACACCCCAATAAAAAACTAAAATGCCCTCCTCATTTAATAAACTGAAACAATGAAATCATTAAGATGGACCATATTTTCAGTTCCAAAGAGAACAACATACTTTTTTTTTAATTTGATTCACTACATGTCTAATAGCCATTCTAAATTTTGCGTAATGTGACTGTCTGACTGAGAGGAGGTAAACATTTACTTACTATCCAATGCGCACTCTTTCAGTTACACATATCAGTTTCCTAAACCAAAAAGATCTGTCAGACTATAATTAGTAGTAATATCTTACAAAACATGAACAAATCGAGAGGCTACTCTAAGATATGAATGTATTAAGTTCATGTATTGTTAACAGACATCAACCTAAGCCTTATTATCTCAAATTAAAAATTAAAATCAATCCTAATAACTAACTTACCTGATTTCAATCCCTATTTTTTCACTTTACCTATCCTGCAGATCCTCTACATACCAAATATTCACTGCAAGCAACACAAACAAGTTATTATATACAAATTGACATTGAAAACACCGCCATCAGCACCAATATTGGCTCCAAATCCTCATCTATAACCTGCACTTCCTCCACCACAACCTCCTAGAATCACAAACTTAATGGAACAGTTGAAACACTCTGCAATTCCACCACCACTGCCGAACATGACACCTCCACTTACTTCTCCACCACTCAACAGGTAAAAAATCCCCCACTAAAACCTGCATCTGCGCCACCACCACCACCTCCTCATACTCAGCATGGCTAGAAGCCAACAAGTATCATTTCCAGTAAAGGTTTCTTCCAACATAATCAAACTATGGTAGAAGATTAAACTGCTAGTAAAATTGAAAGCATAATTTCGATTAGATATATAGTTTGTGTCATGAAACTGCATCTGTTGTTATTGTTTAAACAATTGAAAATAAATTTCGTAAAATTATATATCAAGAATAAAATGAAATTGAAAATTAAGAGTGGTTGAAATTAAAATTAAAACTATGGGTAATAGAGACGATGATTTGCTGATATCAAATCTCAAATCAGTTTATAGATCGGAGCTACAATTATATTTACGTCGATTTTGATGAAGAACAGATCTGAAATATTTGTTCAAAATTCTTCAAAAAAATTACATCAAAACAACCAGAGTGAGTAGATGTTGTAGATTAAAGATCCAAACTCTGATTAAGGATCAAACAACGAAATCGAGATTCGTTTTCATATTTTTTTCAAAACTTTTAAAATCAAACTTCAGAGATTTTGATTTCAACTCGAGATTGATAGATTAAAGCTCTTAATTAAATTAAAAAGGATATGGAAAGATTAAACTTACTTTGGTTCATTTTTGTAGATGTTTCTCTTCGATTGAATTGAATCGAGTTTCTTTATGCTCGGATTTAGGTTCGTATCATTTGGTTGATTCTTCTTCAGATCTTCTCATCACTGAAATCGCAAGAAAACGAGTTGTTGGTGATGTTTAACTGTGTGAGAACTTGATTTCGAGAGAGAATAATTGTTTCAGATCTGGAAATGAGGAGAAACCATTTCTGCAGGAGATAAACTCGTCTGGAAGAGAGAGAGACGAAATCTGAAAATGAAAAGAATCTTCTGATATTCCTCTTGTTTATATACAAAAGGGTAGTGTTGTCATTATTAAAATCTCCAATAATTAATTATGGGCCAGATCCGAAGAAAATTTGATATTTTGGGCCTAGTAATATCATTTTCTTAAAGCATGGAGTTGATAGTGGATGATCCATTTAGTGGGGCTTCTATATATTGAACCCATATAGTAGGGTGATTCTAGTATTTTTCACATACAAAGAATAGCTGCTCCCGGCTCCCGCCACCACAAGCTCGAAGTGCCTCCAATCTGTCGATGAGTTTCGTTGTGAATTCACAAGGCGGAGCATTATGCTTGGGCACAGGGATGGTCATGGGGCGGGTACGCCAATCCCAGTCACTGCCTGTCCGTTAAAAAAAAATCCATATCCGCCCCGTTACACATATGAATTTGGGTGGGGCGGGGGTGGGGATACCTATATGGGGCGGATTTTCCATGGTACCCATTATACTGAGCTAATACATCAAAAAAATTATAATCAAAACTTAAATGTGATTCAAACAAAAATAATAATGTAGGAACAATGCATTCTAAAATCTTAAATCGTTAATTTATCTTAAAGGAAGGTTCCTGTCACACTCATATTATCACATTATCTCACACTTTGCATGTCTTTTTGTACATAAAAACCAAACGATAACGTATTCGAAGCTAAGATCTTGGGAATTCCTCTTATAAAGCTCTACATACCCACTTAAAATGAGACCATTCCGAAACGTATAACTCCAGCATCTACTAAGAAACTTAGTCGTCGAAAGTCAACAAATTCTCAACCATTTAAATTAAGATTGATAGATGACGAGGTTTGACATTTCAGAATGTGCTCATTTTTAGTGGGTATGTAGATCCTTGTAAGACGGACATATCCCCGTAATATTAACTTCGATACGTTACCATTTGGTTTTATTCACAAAAAAGACGTCCAAAATGTGAGATAGTGTAAAACTAAGAGTGCGAGGGGATCCTCAAAATCATTGATTATGGGATCATTCAATTTTACTAGATCTTCAGAAATGTCAGTTAACTTACTAAGATATGTTTTGAGTTCACACAAGGTGTTCTTTTTCAGAGACAACATTTATTCGTATTGAGTTATCTTTTCCAGAGATAATATGATTTGATATTTTAAATCATTTCTTTTTCTGATGAAATCCTTCATCATAGCCCTAAAGTTATTATCAGGCTGACAAACAGATAAAAATAGTTAGAGGAAGAACTTTTTTCATCATTTGTAGACATCTCCTAATTCTTTCTTGAAGATTGGATTCCTTCACATGAATACACATAAACTGCTTCTACGGCATCCCTTTTTGTGGTACCTTTGGTTACATGAGCCATGATTCTGTATCTTTCAAAGAAAAGAGGGTGAAGGGCATTTTGATCACAAAGGAATATAAATAGAATAACGGAAACACCAAACTCTAAGGAGTTTTTCACAGGTACTTTGAAAAAGTCCTCACGGTCCACGGTCCACGATCCATTATCTATTTTTGATAAGCAATTATTCACTCTACAAAACTTATCTAACATGTCCTTATGTAACTTTTAAGATAAAGAAATATACAAGACTTGAGCAACCTTGATGCAATCCTTATATTCTCAAGTTAATAATGAGGATGCAATGATACAGGTGTATCCGTACTCCTTTATGGAACTTAGTTAACCTCAAGTTAAGTTGAGGGAATAATCCTAATCTAGGCATGAATCCTTGTTTAGGCAGAATTCCTAGTTAGGGGAGCGTTTTGTTTTAGGAAATACTCTTAGTTTAGGAAATAGATTCCTAATAGAAGTCGTTGGTCGGCTGAGCACGATGAAGGCTATAAATATAGGGATTTGGATAATAGCTAAAGGCAAAATTCTAGGCACATAAAACCTAGAGAAAGCTTGGAGCAATACTTGTGCAAGCTTAGCAAACAGTTTAAGGTTAATCCACTGTCAGAGAAGATTGTGAGCGTAACAAAGAGAGAATTGTAATCGTTTTCTTGTTCATAATCGAGAGAAGATATTTTCTTCGAATTACTACTTGTGTTCCGTTTTCTAAGTTTCTCGTCTATTATTATTCTGAATTCCTCCTTAATAGTAATAACTACCAAGGTATAGAGATCAATAGTATCAAGTTGGCATCACGAGCAAGGTTAGTTTTTAGGGTAAAATCCTGTGGTTTATAGTTTTCACTAGATCTCTCTACATAAAGCTTGGTGAGGTACTCGAGAAGCTATACCACGTTAAGAAAACAAGGGGATCAAGGATGACAAAGTCATATGATGATCCTAAGGAAGGCGAACCACAATCTATGGAAGAAAAGGTGGCTACGCTGCAGACAGACATGAATTCAATTCAAGTTACCCTTAAGGAATTGAGTGAATGTATTCGTTCTTATACACCCAAGACGAAGACGAAGAAAAAGATTACACCTTCACCTGAATTTTCGGAAAAAGATGATTCAGAAGAAGAAGAAGAAAAAAAAAATGAGGATGAGGATGAAAAGAAGAAAAGCGAGCTTCTTAAAAATCTTAAACCTCATGGTAAGAATCTGAAAATTGATTTTCGTGTTGATATTCCACTTTACGATGGGAGTGTCGATGTAGAAAAATTATATGATTGGATTGAACGTCTAGAGACTTATTTTTCTTTCTTTGATTACAGTTCAAAGGAAAAGATTTCTTTCGCGGCATTGAAGCTACAAAAGCATGCTCTATCCTGGTGGAAAGATTATCAAAGACAAAACCTAGGTAAAGGAGTATTGTCGTGGAAAAGATTCAAGGAAGTTGTAAGGAAACAATTTTATCCGGTTGGCTACCTTGAGGAGAGATGGTTCAAGTGGTACAACTTGAAGCAGACTTACAACCAAACCGTGCAAGAATATACTTCGGAATTTCAGAATCATGTTATGATTTTGGATTTAGACTTGGGAGATTATGTTATCTATATGAAATATATTTCTGGGTTCCATGAGTATATACGGAAGGAGTTGAAGATGTTCTCGGTGGATACTATCTCCGAAGCAAGAGTTTTGTTTTAGGCAATACTCTTAGTTTAGGAAATAGATTCCTAATGGAAGTCCTTGGTCGCCTGAGTACGATGAAGGATATAAATAGAGGGATTTGGCTAATAGCTAAAGACAGAATTTCAGAAAACCTAGAGAAAGCTTGGAGCAATACTTGTGCAATCTTAGCAAACGGTTTAAGGTTAGTCCGATGTTAGAGAAGATTGTGAGCGTAACAAAGAGATAATTGTAATCGTTTTCTTGTTCATAATTGAGAGAAGATATTTTATTCGAATTACTACTTGTGTTCCGTTTTCTAAGTTTCTCGTCTATTATTATTCTGAATTCCTCCTTAATAGTAATAGCTACCAAGGTATAAAGATCAATACGTATCATGCAAATATCACTACACTAGGGTAGCAATGGAGTGAACATAATGCTCACTTCTTGTGTCACATGGTGACATACCAAGGTTTATTGTATAAATAAAAAATTTACCTCGTCTTACTATGGTTCTTCGAGACTTCTTCTTAGCTTCTGAGGTTCCCTGTTGGTTACTCAATGCCAGATTTATCATTTGCCTGTCATTATGAAGCTTGGAAATTCTTTTGTTATTCTTCTTGAATTTTCAACACTTACTTTGAGAATGATTCGCATTTCCACAAAACACGCAATTCAGAGAGGAATTTTAGTTTTGGCGATTGGCCTCCCGTTTATCACAACATTTTATATCCATCTTCCTAGAACCGGCTGGAACAAAGGAGTTGTTAGTGCTCATAGTCTTGCTTTTGAACCCTATACCATTTTTGTTTCCAAAGGACTTCTCACCAAATAACATTGATGAGATCTTGTCAGAACTTCCAGACAACTTTTGCAAGTCACACTTAAGAGTATCAATCTCTTTTTCTTTTAAAGATAAGGTTCTGGTGAATTCATCAATAAGATTATCAATCTCAAGATTTTTCACCTGAAGTGATGATTCAAGTTTCTCCAACAAATTCTTTAGTTGAAGATTTTCTTGGTGAATTTCTTCATTTTTATCCAAGAATTCCAAAATCTCAGCGTCAGACTCGTATTCTGAATCAGAATTTAATTTAATAGAAGTGTCTGCTGAGAGAGCAGAATTTTCTGTGCAAACTTCAGAAGTATGCATACTCTTGACAAACTGACATGATTTTACTTCTTGTATTGAGTCATCTGAAGCATTAGAAAGAGACTGTTGTTTCTCAAATCTTTTGCTTGTCTTCACAATATCTTTGATCTTTTGTGTATTTAATGACCTGTCAAGATCAACATGATTTGGACAACATTCATCAACCCAAGACAAGTTAGAAGATTCACTTGTATTGGTCACAACATTGAACGTAGATGTTCTGACTGTGTTCTAAACATGATCAAGTATTTTTAACTTTCCAACAAGTGAGTTTCCGGAAAGAGTTTCAAGGTTATTTCCTTAAACGATGGCATGTTTTTTAAAATCATACCTGGCAGCGATCTGAGAAATTTCATCACAAAGTCCTTTCCAGGAATAATCTTACCCAATGCAAAAGATGCATTAACAATTTCAGACATTTTGTGATTAAACTCATTAAATAAATCTCCATCATCCATACGAAGATTTTCCAATTAGAATTTAGGTTTTGAAGCCTATCTTCTTTCTCAGAGGTGTTCCCTTCAAATACGGATTCTAAGATATCCCAAGCATCTTTAGACCGAGTGCACGTAGTCACATGGTGCTAAAGATCTGGGGTAATAGCATGAATGATAACATTTAATCCGTCATACTTTTTGCTTAGCAGCAAGAATCTCAAGATTATCATAATCATAAATATCCTTTGCAACAATTACACCATTTACTGTAACCATTGCAGGATCATAGGCTCATATCCATTAACAACATGAACCCATGATTGAAAATCACGCGCTTGTAGAAAGGCATGCATAGCAATTTTTCACCATAAGTAATTCGAGCCATCGAAGACTGGCGATACGTTTATGGAGATAAAACTTTTGTCCATAGAGTCAGCTTGCTACAAACACATACTTATAAGGTCTTAGTGTGTTTGCATGCTCTGATACCAATTAAAAAAGCGGGAGTATAACAACCACACCCAACAGTTCGTTCGGCAATCTAAACTCCAATATAATTCTGAGAGCACCAACTTAAAAGTGAGACTCAATCAAAAAATACATCAAAGAACTTTATCACTTTCTCAATACAATCAGCAAATCAAACATATAGAAATCTATGAGCCTGATTGATATGGAGAAATAACATGGACGGTACAAAGACCAATTCCCAAGTGTCAATCAATAGTTATATCCAACAAACAAGGTCGGATTTATCAACTGTTATTGAACCACGCACAAGCTGTGATATTTCAATTATATAAACAAATATAATACGGAAAATAAATAACACAAACAACAGAAATTTTGTTAACGTGGAAACCGCAAATGCATAAAACACCCGGGACCTAGTCCAGCTTTGAATACCATATTGTATTAAGCCGCTACATACACTATCCTACTACAAGTTGACTTCAGACTGGAATGTAGTCGAGCCCTAACCAAGTCTCACATCGATTAAGGTACAGTCGCGTTCCTTACGCCTTTAGAACCCCGCTGGATTCTACGCACTTGATTCCCTTAGAGGATCTCACCCACTACTAAGTGTTGATACGACCCAAAGACGAAGACTTATAAACAAATTTGTCTCCCACAGATATGTCTATCCTTTTATTCTTTTTGTTCCGTATTCTGATACAAAAATCAAGGTGAACATGAACCAACTAATACTCCGGACTTATACTCCCGAAGAGTAGCCTAGAAATATCATTCACCTCACAATAACCCAATTGATTAACAGAAAAGTTATTGCGGAATCACAAGAGTCTAGAATGAATAACTGTTGTGATTACTTTTTATATCTTACCCATTGGAGACAAATCTCGAGTAAATATTAGAGAAGATAAACTCAATATGATATAACAAGTAAGATCAGAATACGCAACCACAGAGAAAATAGTTGGATCTGGCTTCACAAATCCCAAATGAAAGTTTTCAAGTCGTTAACCTAATAATGGTTTTGGAAAAACCTAGGTTAAAGGAGAATCGGCTCTAGTTTGCAACTAGACACACAGGAAAGTGTCGCGATTAGGTTTTCCAGTTGCTAGAGTTCTCCCTTATATAACATTTCAAATCAGGGTTGCTTACAATCAAAACAAAGATAGCTTAGTAACAAAGCATTCAATATTCACCGTTAGATGAACTCCTGAATTAAAATTCAAGTTAAGTCTGCTTAGAAATTAAGCAATCAATCTCCACCGTTAGAAGGTCTTAGCTTGTTACACACAAATGAAATATACTTGTATTTAGATATGGGTAACCGTACCTAAACATGTATATCGGGTTGGCTCAATAACAATTAATCGAAGTTAGACATATGAACACTTCATCTGATACTTCTATATCAAATATGATAGTCAATCAATCATGATACATAATCAAATGAATCTAATTGTGTTTCAAATAAATTTGTTTAATTGTTCACTATCTCATATAAATATTCATGAACAAATTGAAACCAAATCGGATTGATTCGTAATCGTACAAAGTACTTATACAAGAATCAATTCATGAACATTAAGCCACGGTCTGCAAAGTTAATTTGCATTCCTTAAATCATAAATGTTTTAATTCATGAGTATGAGAATCATACATAATCGATTCTAGAACTTAACCACTGTGTTTGCATACTGGGTACGCGAACATCAGCTACGCACCTTGGTCTAGTCAAGCCGTTCGCAAACCCGGTTCGCGAACAACCGTTTTAGACCCAACTCAAGTAAACCCGTCTATATACTAGGTACGCAAACAAGAGTTCCGGACCTTCTCAGGTAAATCCGTTCGCATACTAGATACGCAAACAAGAGTTCCGGACTTTCTCAGGTAAATCCGTTCGCATACTAGATATGCATACTGTGTTGTATCCAGACATGGGTAATTATTCTAAACTCTCATTTCAATCATTGAAACATCCTTAGAGGACGACAATGATAATCTCACACATACCATTAGTTTCAAGTAATCGAATGATCAATACGATACTTCCCGAGCTCACATCAACTGATTGTCTCACACAAACTATATAAGATGTTCAAGGTAATATTCACATGATATTTTAACTTAGTGTTTAGTTTCCGACAAATAAATTGTTTCAGACTAAACTCGTCAAGAATACGATGAACATAGAGAAAGCAAAAAGCTTCCAACACATATTTCGAGAAATATATAAGCGAGACAAACTCATCTCGAAATATCAAATGTGTATAATGTAAAAGTCTATATATCTATACGACTTAGTATCATTAGAAGATATAATATAATAGACTTCTGAGTGATAGATAAGTTTTAGTCTCCACATACCATTTGTTGATGAAGTTCCTCCAAGCTCCTCAGTAGATCTTCTTCTTCAATTGGTGAACACAGTGAAGTTTAAAGTTCAAGTGCACATTATATCCTAATCTGAGACATAACTATAATTAGACTAGAAATCAAGTATAAATTTTGATTTACTAAACTTGAAAAACAAGCTTGAGATAGCAACGCTTGCGAGTTCGACCGAGCAGTGCTCTAACAATAGAGTTGTGGTAGATATACAGAGAAGAATCCCGATTAGTTCATCTCTTAATGCCATTAAGATATGAATTTCGATCGATCAGAGCATTCATTCTTCACCTATCAAATCTTCCAACTGTAGAAACGGTAATCTTTGAACTTATTGTTGAAGAAACTCGAAAAAAGAATCAAATCGGATATCCTTGTTGTACTTTCGTGTACTAACTTCAATTCTCATTTCAATCCTCAGAAAAATCATCGTGACATATCACAAGTCCAATGTTTCAACTACAAGAAACCTGGACCCGTAGCCAGAGATTGTACTCTACCATCAAGTTCAACATCACAAGATATGTCTCAAGGGTTAACCTCTCAAGTTCAATGCAATTATTGCGAGGAACCTGGACATACATTTGGAAACTGTCCATCACCATCATCAAGGAATATGAAATAAAAAATGAGATTGAGTGCCACTTCATCAACATATACATATGCGTTATACATCCATGCAATGTATTAGAAAGAAGTCATGAACCATCAGTATCTACACCAAACAACCTTGTTGATATTCAAGAGATGTTAAAACAAGACCTTGCAATTGGTAATAACCCCTCAAAAACTTTTACTTACTTAGTTCCCACAAGTATTTTTTTCAACTGGTTGGTTTCTCGATTCAGGTGCCCCCAATCATGTGACATTCAATTCAACTGTGTTAACAAGAATCATATTGTTACACCTAAAATTCATACTGCAGATGAATCATAAATAACTGCTAGTCATATTGGTTAGGTTAAAGTTTCAGACAAAATACATATATCTGATTTACTTCTTGTTCCAAAGATCAAGATGAATCTTATATCTATTAGGAAACTATGTAATTAAGGATTTAACATTTTTTTTTTGTGTGATACAAGATCCCTGGACAGGGAAGATTGTTGGCATATTCTGTAAAGTTGGTCGTCTATACCTTCTTGGGACTCTCATTGTTCCTCGATAATCAAAGAGCAAACTCATTATTGCTTCTACATTCACTTTACCTCCAACTATATCTCCATATTATCCACTTATGTCTTGGCACTCTAAGTTAGGTCATGTCTGTTTATCTAGTCTTACCTATATGGTCAATAAAAGTTTATTATGAGACACTCAGGTTGACAAAGAACCTTATGGCTTTATATTATGTTATTTTCATTGATGATTACACTCATTTCACATGGATATATCTTTTCAGTTCAAGATCAGATTTCTTAAAAATATACACTGATTACTCTAGAATGATCAAAACTCAATTTGGAAAATATATCAAAGCCTTTAGTGATGATCAGGGAGGTGAATATATATCTACTCATTCAAAGATTTCCTCAAATACGAAGGTACATTTATTTAGTTGTTAGGAACTCCTGCACAAATGGTATTGCAGAACGAAAACATCGTCATATCGTTGAAATAGATAGAACTCAACATCTATCTGCATTTGTTCCCTCTAATTTTTTGGGTGAGTCAGTCCTCACTGCAGTTTATATTATAAATTGTATCCTAAAAATAACAATAATTAAGAGGGACATCACTATATAAACGTCTTTATGGAAAGACACATGACTACCCTGAACTCCATGTTTTTGGCTTAACATGTTTTGTTCTTCTTACAGAACGTAAACGTAATAAACTCGGCAAAAATAATGTTATTCGTGTGTTTCTAGGTTATGGTATAGAACAAAGGGGTTATCGTTGTTTGACCCAGAGAACCAAAGATTTCACATCTTTCATCACATTACCTTTTGGGAGAAAATATCATTTTGTCTCTTCCTAGTATTAAATCATCTACCTTGGAGAAATTCACATATCCAGATTCCTTTGAAGATGTGCCTCCATCCAATTCACAACCAACAATTACTTCTAGCACCAGTACTCTCAACACAGAAGTCACACCTCTTATTGAAGTTTCTGAAGCTACTCCTGACCACTCTATGAACAATCCTGTCATTAGCTCTCCAGATGGGGATCGTGTAACTGAAGTGAATGCATTTTCTCCTCGTATTCTCCGACCACCAGCTAATTTGTTTGATTATCATTGTTCTTTATCCTCTATTATATCTTTACATGAACCTAAGTCTTACAAGGAAGTATCTTTAAGTTCAATACAAAAAAAAACTCTATGGGAAAAGAACTATTTGCACACAAGGAAGCTAATGTACATGGGACATGGTTTATTTACCTCACAAAAAATCTTTTGTTGGAAGTAAATGGGTGTAAAGGATAAAGACTAATTTAGATGGTAAAACAGATTGTTATAAATCTCGTTTAGTTTCTCACGGATATACTCAAGAGTATGGGATGATGTGCTCATTTTTTCTCACTTCGGTTGCAGTTACCAGAAGAATTGATGCATGCGAAGATATCCATTTTCATAGCTTAGTGCTTTACCGAATCTAGTGTTATAGTTTCTCTTTAATTATATGGATTATTTCATTATCCTGTAAAACAACACATTAATATATTCATATAACATGAAAGACTTTCAAATATAATCTATCAGAGATTTTGGGTTAGTTTGTTAACATTTTGTGTAAAATCGGTTCTTAAGATCGATAATAAGGATTTAATACTTCAATTAGGTTGTAATCCTATTAGCTAAGCAGGTTATGTATTTGGGTCGTTACATGATAATCACAATATGAGTCTGGAACATAAAGTTAATGAAAACCAACATTTATCTCATATATATGTATACCATATACTTAGTTTATAACATAAACAAACATTAGTATATGCGACTTACATATGAGCTACACCATCAAAACGTTTTTATGATTTTTATATAGCAATCACGAAGATATGATCCAAGGATCATCTATACTCAAAAGTCACTAACCATAAGAAAGTGAGCCAATATATGAGACTGAAACACAAAGGCTTATCTCATAAACTCAAATGCAAGAAACCATAAATATTCATTAGAAATCAAGTATTACAATTACCTCAATCTTGTAGGAAATAAAATTATGAAAACAACGCAAAAAGAATGGGGTCATTCCGAGTTCGTACAAAGAAGTTATGGGAAAAACAGTTTTACACTCCTTCGTATGAACTAGATAAAGACGGGTTATACCAATTCACAATATAAGTTGTGATCGATTATACCATGAATCCACACTCAAAACTTTTTTAGACATAACTTTTGCATACGATGTCCGAATTAAGTGATTTTTGGCTCGTTTTAACCATCTAAACAAGAACTACACATATATGACCTGTAGATATCAACACGATAAACTCTAAATTATCGTTTCTATCGAATGCTCAATTATGGATATAGAAGGTATGAGTTAAGAAGAAAACAAATATACCTGAAGATGTTAATTAGTCATAAAATAACCGAGAGGTCATGTGCTTTCTCACCTTTCAAAAGATTAGGCACAAAGGTGAGCATGCACATTCCAACACAACTAGGTTGTGTTGAGTTGAGCCTTGTCTTGTTCGTCACAGGTGACTAAGACAGAATCATCATTCTTGACTTGTTGCTTGGTTTGCTTTCTCTTGTTCCATCTCTTGTATTTCTTCTTTTACTTGTGATGAAAAGTGTCATTATCACAACATTCATTTGTACAAGATATTTTAGAAAACAAGATGTCTTTCCTTAGTCTTTCAAGAAGACTCTCAACATTTACCAATTGAGTGTCATTCTTGTGACTAGCTTTTGGTCCCTCTTCGGATATGGAGGATTTCAGAACCCATTTATAGATGGGTTTCGCAGGAGCGGCTTTGTCCTTCATATCATTAGGACCATTGCCTTTTTGGTACTTGAAAATCATTTTTTCTCCAATTTGGAACATCAGATCTTATCTTCGTATTTACAAAGTCATCCATCTTTCTATAATTGGGTCTTTTATTAGATGACCTTGTCGAGTGATAGGCAAAACTTGAACTATCATTATATAATTCTTTTGCCTAAACTTAGGACAATAACGATTTGAGTGATAGCCAATTCGTTTGATACAAAAGAAAGTGCATCTTGCATCTTACGAACTTTGCATCCCCATTGAAAGTGTCATTTATTACCACAAAAATAACAGTGCTTAGTAACATGATGAGCGTGAGTTTTAATATTACCTTTTTTTGGAACCTATTGCATTGGAGCTCGACGAGTTTTATTCTTCTTCTTCTTCTTCTTGTTCAACGTAGTTGCTTTCTTGACATTAGCAGAAGTGTTCTCTTTGATGGTTTCACTTGAAGAGTTTGGTTGAACATGATTCTTAGGCATGATAGGCTTTACTTCTTTACAATAAATAGGAGCATCTTTGACATCAGTGGAAGTCTCTGGTTGAGAAGTATTAGAGTATTTCTCGGTCGAACTCACAAGTGTTGCTATATCAAGCTTGTTGTCAAATTCAATTGTCAAAACTATATATTGATTTCTAGTCTACAATTAGTTAAGTCTCGGCCTAGGATAGAGGTATAGTTGAGAAACGAACCAGTCATCATTTGTGTTCTACATTTTGAAGGAGAATATCAACCGAAGCTTTTGGAGAACTTCACCAATAAAAGGTAAGTGAAGACTAAACCACCTATTTCTCAAGTTATATTCACTTTTCTACCCTTGAGACGAATGTCATATAACTAATTAGACTAGCTTGCATAAATAAGACCTTCGAGTTGAGAACTAATTATTTAGTTTATGAACTTCTCGAAATTTAATGACTAAGCTTAATGAGCATTTGTTCATACTTGATCAAATTCCGGTGGAGAAAAATTTATTATTCGGAACCAAATCATGATTCAAGTTTATCATTCGAAAATAGCCTGGAACAGTGATATGTGTCATTGATATTATTCAGGAATATTTCGAACTGATTTAGATAAATATATAACTAATTTATTCGGAATACAAGACAGTGTTATTAGACTTACAAATTGGGAAAACTGTTATATGTCTGAAGCCGTATTACATGTACTCGTACACGTAGCGGAGTAGCTATATATCGACTTTTAGATTTGTGTGATATATATATATTCGTATGCACATCATGGGAAAATCTGTTTGTTTCGTGATCTGAAGAGGTATGCATATTCGATTCAAACCATTTTGGAACCGTGGTAAGGGAATCGGGTTAAAATAATCAAGTAGGTACGCGAGCAAAAACAGTTCTATGTTCTAGAACCAGTTTAGTACCCAAATCAGTACGTAAACTGAAAAAGTTATGTGAACTCTGGAACCGGTAAAAAGTCTTGAGTTTGCAAAGCGGTACGTGAACTAAAAAAAGTTTTGTCAACTCCGGAACTTTGAGTTGCACCTAAGTTAGCAAACCTGTACGTGTAATGCAAAAGTTCTGTCAACTCTAGAACTCGGTTATTGCTTATAAGTTTGCAAACCGATTCGCATATTGTGACTCAGCTGATTCACGAACGATTCAAGTAATTGTACCTTGTACATTTACAAACTATGCCGACTATATATGATTCAAGTGTAATTAGATTATTTTTATGAAGTGATTTGCATTTGACCAATTCTGTAATTAATACTAGATTCATTTGATCACATGATTGTGGCTCAATATTAATGTCTTAGTGAACATGAAAAATGAGTATTAACCTTTTAAAGTTCAAATCGGCTAGTTTCGGCTAACCATGTTAGACATATTCTTTATACACGGTTCGGTTACGGTTTACCTAACCAAAGTGTATATCTTGTATATGTGATTAAGATTCAAAGCTTTCATCTAACGGTGAATATTGTTTGCTTAGTTCCAAAGATATCTTAGCTTAAACCTAAAACAACCTAGGCTTTGAAGTCTATATAAGTGGAACTCTTGGCAACTGGGATCTTTGAATCCTGATACTACTTTTTGGTGCGTCCTAGTTGTATCTAGAGCCATCCTCTCCAGAAACCCTTTTAGGGTTTAGCGACTATAATTACTTCATTGGGATTCGTGAAGCCAGGTCCAGTTATCTATTATCTTGATAACTCGAGTATCCTGATCTTGATTGTTTGTAGAGCCTTGCTCCAACGATCAAGATAGATAGTAATCAACAAAGTTCTCTTCATCCAATACTTTGTTGATTCCGCAAGTTTTGTACTTATAAGGTGAATAATAATCTAGGATGCACTTCGGTTTGCATAAGTTCGGATTTTGAAGATAGCCAAACTTTTGTCAAGTTGTTATCGATTTCCATCACTTGGATCCATCGTTTGATATGATCATCCGTTTAGATCATATCAGGAAATCAATTATAGGCTTAATCTGTAGGAGGAAAATTTGGTTTAAAGTCTTCAATTGAGTTGAATCAACTCTTAGTTGGTGTGAGACCATCTAAGGAAATCAATTGTGCAGAGTCCTGCTAGGATTAAAGAGGCGTAAGGAGCGAGGATGTACCTGAATCAGTGGGAGACTGAGTTCAGGCTCAATTACATTCCAGATCGAAGTCAATTGGTGGTAGGCTAGTTTCTGTAGCGTCTTAATAAAGTTTGGTGTTCAATCTGGACTAGGTCCCGGGGTTTTTCTACATTTGTGGTTTCCTCGTTAACAAAATTTCCTGGTGTCTGTGTTATTTCTTTTTCCGCATTATATTGTTTATCTTTGTAATTGAAATATCAAAGGTTGTGCGTTGATCAATCACAATAGATAGGTCCAACTTTGTTTGTTGGATAAGACTTGATTGATCCTTGGATAATGGTCTTTGGTACCGTCCAAGAACTCTCTTTGTAGTTAGGTTCACTAATTCATTTCTGTAAACGTTCTAACAACAAGAGAGAGAGAGAGACATAGAGAGAGAGAGAGATAACTCTCGACACTTTCTTTGATTGAGTTTCTAGTTTCGGAGTTGTGTTGAGTTTTTGTCCATACAGACTGCCTACGAAAACGTTGGTGGTGTATTATGGTACCCCCAATGTTTTAAATTGGTATCATAGCAGGCAAACACATTAAGACCTAATAAGTATGTGTTTGAACCAGTATGATTATATGGAAAGAGTGAAATCTCTATAAACGTATCGCCATTTCAGAATCAACTAGTTGATTTTGATCAAAGTTTGGATCCAACTTCTGAGGAAACTGTCACATCTAGATCAATATCTAAACATCCTACTAAAGTAGAAACTGTTGATAACTAGGAAACAAGCCTACAAGAACAGTTGGATGAACTTTTAGATGAAGGTGACTCAGATATTGATAGAGACGTTGATGAGGAAATCTCAGATTATGTTAAGTTGTTGGACGAGTTGGAAAGTTGACGATTCCTTGTGTGACTCCTTTTCTGACCCATATATGTCAAGGAAACAGGAAATTGAGAAGAATTTATGCATGCCTTTTTGTTTCGAATCGCTCTAACGAACTGTTCCTCAAAGATTCTGAGGAAGACCTACGTAAGAAGTCACTTGAATGTGATAATATTTACCAAAAAAACTTTTTGTTGGAAGAGAAACTTACAGAATCTGAAGCAAAGATTAACTCTCAACAAATTAGTTTTGAAGATATAGAAAATCGCCTTGAGGATGATTTAGTTATTTCTCTTGATAAAATCAAGATGTTGGAAGATGACTTGAAAAGGTTCAATAATGGTTCAAAAAAATTAACCACTATGCTTGGAGCAAGTAAAAAATCATCGTGATACACGGGGATTGGGCTATAAGGGAATAAATGCTTCTAGTATTAGCAAGGAGGTAAAATTTGTCAAGGCTAGTGATTCTTCTCAACCAAAGGTTTCCACTAGTGGAAAATATAAACACCTACACCGCCAGTTAAGGTTCGGAAGAGCAAAGTATATCTGTTAGAGTATTGCTCGGTTGAACCCACCAAGCGTTGGTATGTCAAGTTTGGTTGTCAAATTTTAGTGAATCAAACCTCATGTTAAGAGTCGCTTGATTATGTACTAGAGTGAACTTCATATAGGTTAGATTGAAAGCATTAGGATATGATACATTACAAGTATTGCGAAGACTTGAAGATGTGAAGAAGTACGGAGCTACAACAACAACAATCATCCTTCCACTCGAGGTTAGTGATATTTGACTTGAATTGTTTCATTCCCTAACGTATCTTTCAAGTCGTGCATATTGAAAACATAACTGCGAAGCATATATGAACTATAGATAGACATAGTATTAAGTAATACAATACGAGGTTTATTGCTTAACCATTAAACTATGTAGATAAGACATCGTCATAATCATTTGAATGCTATTGTGATTATGTATGGGTATGAGGTGAGGATTTCATCCTAGGGAACAATGTTTACATGTGTTCTAAGGAAGTAAGTTCATAAACTTGTTTTGTGAACCGAAAAGGAAATTGCCAGGTGTTATTGGTTTTGTTATTCATTACATATCTTATAAACAACCAATATGTGTGATAGAGTATAACCGCTCAAAACTTGTTGTGCTCTTGGTAGAACTATTCACAAAGGCCTGACTTATGTATTGGTAGAACTTTTATTAGTAAACCCAATCTTAAGTAATCACCTGAGGTATGATCGGATTTTGTATATCTGACCGCGTAAGGGAAAGGGAACCGATCCTAGTAAGGGAAAGGGAACCGATCCTAAGGGGTGCAGTACATTAAAGGGAAACGATCCTTGTATCAGGTGCAACAAGGTTTATAGCAGAAAGGGGAACCGATCCTATGGACATGTGCAATACATATAAGTTAGATACCAATATATGTGGGGAACCAATCCTAGTACCTAGTCAACCGATTCTTTGATAAGCTAGTGTGACTATGCGTAGTACTCACATGGAGGTAGAACCGAAACTTGTTTTGGTAGAACAGTAAACCCATGATTGTGATTGAATATTGGTTCGATCAATCACATAGTTCTTGAAAGTCATATGAACCAATTCTAAACTTGTTTGGAAGTGTGGCAAATCGGTTTCAAGGTTGTAAGTGTGAAAGAGAACTTACAAAGTAAAGATGTCGACAAACTTTGAACACATGCTGTGAATGTTTATTTCTATAATTGTTCAAATATATTCCTTAACGTCTAAGGGAAGAGAGTCCCAGGGTCGAAACATAAGTAAGTTAAGAATCTTTTAATTAAGGTTATTAATTTCATTTTGTAGGGAAATTACAGAATTAGTAATGTGCATTTACAAATTAGATTTTCCGAGAGATTTCGATCGCTATTTTTGGACAGAGCATTTTCAGGAATAATGGAAACTGAATTTGTGCTTTATGAATATCTTGATAATATTTTCGGTTTTGGAAATTCCTTGGTATCCAAACTTCCTTGTCTATAAATACCAAAGTTTGTCTTTACAAGCAAACTAATCCTTCGTAACAACAAACTTCCTCTTTTTTCTTTGTTACTGGTGAAGCCGCCTATCGGAGAGGAGAGTAATCTAATTAGGTGAAATCTCTTACGTCCGCTCGATTTAAAGTCTTCTTTGGGATTGAGAATCTCTAGCGCGACCCGTTGGTGGGAAACTAGATAATTGCGGTTTATCTGTTTTCTATTGATTTGATTGACTAACGGTGGTTGAAATATGATTGCACCTAGTTTGTTTATTCTTGAGAATCTTCTCTTCTGATATAAGATTCACTCAAACTAGATCAGAGTTTCGACAGGGATCTTTAGACCGTTGTTAGTTCTGAATACGATCTTGTGATAATCCATTGTTAACAGACTCCGTTACGTGCGTGATTGATCACAAGAGATTCAAGTGATTGTGTGCAGATGTTTATTGAAGATTTGAAGACAAAGAAGATATTGAAGATCTGACTTGGGTTTTATAATCTTTGGTGTGCACAATACTTGTTTGGGAAAAGAGGATCCAATTAATAATCGGTTTATCCTTGTGGTAGATTTGATTGATTAATTGAGTAGATCGACATCAACACGTTTCCTTGTGATTAAAGGTGTTGTTGGCTTAATCTTAACTGATTACCTTCGGGTGATTGAACATAAGATAGATCTAGACCCGACGAAGGAGTTTATGTTAAGATAAACGGAAGAGCCTTTGTCCAACTCATATCACTTGGTTGAATAGAGTTGTTACCAAACAGATTTCTTGTTCCTTTACTGTTTGGAATACGAACCGAAGGGATTGTTCCAAGTATGTGACTTATTTATAAGTTATAGGCGTGGGAATACAGACGGAACTAGGTGAATTATAGGGTTAGTTACTTAGTCTCAACTATACGAAGTTAAGTGTAATTTTGTGTAGCGGCTTAATCCTGAAAGTATTCGATTCTGGACTAGGTCCCAGGGTTTTTCTGCATTTTCGGTTTCCTCGTTAACAAAATCTTGCCGTGTCATTTACTTTTATATTCCGCATTATAATTGTTTTATTATAATTAAAGTAAATTGCACAAACGTTAATTCCTATTTACTTGAAAAGCAATCCTATTGTGTTTGGTTAAGTCCGAACCTTTGTATCAAGTAAATATACTTCGTTCTTGTATTGTCTCGATCTCGTATCCATAGACGATCACACGAAGTGTGAACCGATTAGTTGTAATGTCTCGATTCAGTCCATAGACAATCACTTTCGGAGAAAGGACTTATAGGTAGGAAAAGTTTTAGCTTGAGGTATATTTGGGTACCCTCGCCTTTTCAATTGGTATCAGAGCAGGCAAACACGAAAAGATTTAACAATCTGTGTTTGGTGCGATCCATCCTATAAGAATGAACTCGAGTTCTCATGAATCGAATTCAATTAACGTGCCGCCAAGATTTGACGGAACAAACTATCTATGGTGGAAATCTGCTATGAGATCTTTTCTTCAATCTTGAGACTTTAATACTTGGCTATTAGTCGTCGATGGTTATACTCCTCCAAAGAGAGAAAATTCAGAAACTGAGTTTAAACGCTTAACGGAATTTTCGAGCGAAGAAAAGACAATGGAAAAACAGAATTCAGATGGTTTGAATGCTATTATTCATGCTTTAAGTCGTGACTTACAACATCATGTGTCTACATGTCAAACTTCGAAAGAAGCTTGGGATAATCTTCAGATTGTATTCGAAGGAAATTCGTCAGAGAAAGAAGCTAGACTTCAAACCCTCACTTCCAAGTGGTAAAACCATCGAATGGATGTCAACGATACTTTTGAGGAGTTTCACATCAAACTCTCTGAGATAATTAATGCTTCTTTCTCGTTAGGAAAGACTATTTCTGAAAATGATATAGTATGCAAGATTCTCAGATCATTGCCATCAAGATACGATTCTAAGAAACATGCAATCATAGAAGAAAATGATCTTTCAACTCTCTCACAAAGCACACTCTTTGGTAAGTTAAAGATATTTGATCATGAATCACAATCTATTCAAAATAAAGGAATCGCTTTAAAAGAAAAAATTCCAAATGATCCAATTGGAAGGAATAGACAGTTGGATGATTCAAGTGAACAGATTGCAGAAAATTCTGATGATAAAATTGAACAATCATTGTCATTGATTACTATACAGTTTCGATATCTCTTGAAGAAGAGAAACAAGAGATTCGTTAAGGATACTTATCGATCTTCTCGACCACATGATCGAGTTCCTGTCAAGAAGGATCGGGAAGAAGATGATGAATACAGCCACAGTGCTTCAAGTGTAAAGGGTTTGGTTATATTTCTAAAGACTATCCCAATCTTAAGAAATACACTGGAAGCAAGGCATTGGCTGTCACTCTAGATGAGACCTCTGATTCATACGATTCTGAAGAAGAGGAAACATCTAATATATTGCATTAGTTGTCAATCTTATTTCTTCCTCCTCCATTAGTGATTTACCTATTTTAAGAATGGACATGTCTTCGGATGTTATTAAATCATCTAATGATAAAGGGAAAAATAAGACAAGATGCAAAAACGGTCTTAAAAACAGAATTGCTAAAAGTTGCGTGTGCAATTCCAGTCTATCTCAAGATACTCCGTTAGCTCGAGGTAACAAAAAAAGATCTTTTCATACTATACTAGATCAAGAACACTCTGGTTGTTCAAAGTTCCATAATGAGATAAATTCTCATACTAATGCCGCATGATCGGTATTTTCCTCACCTCGTGTGCCAAATTTTGAGTGAGGAAGAAGAAAAATCAAGGCACTTGTGTGTAGATTATGGAAATAATATCTAGTATTTGAAGATATTTGTTATATTCGTATTTTTAGGAATATTATATTTTCGGTAGTATGAAAAATATAAAAAGACTCTTCTCCCATTTCGATCATTGCTTGTCCGAACTATGGGTCTGGATCACATGGTTTCTCTATAGAAGATGCAAGATCAGAAAGATCATCTTAAAACTAAGTCCGGTTTATCTCTTGACTTTAAGGGTAAAATCAGAAAGGGAGATTGGCTTAGCAAGAAGGAAAAAGAGAATACTCTGAAGAAAGATCAGTGTATTGAGGCATTGACACACTTTTGTGTTCAATCGAAGACATAATTACATGCTCTTGCAGAATTCTTCACGAAGATTTCTCATCTGCAAGAGATTCTGGTCAAGCATCAAGGCTTTCTACTTGAAGAAATTCAAAAGATGAAAAGTAGTAATGCACCTTCATTCAGTTCTGATATGAAGGATTAGGTTGCAAAGAAAGAATATACGTCAATTTTTGATTTCTTTCATTGATTGTATTGGTCTATTATGAATAAAACTATTATGAATAAAATTATTTGACTTGAGTAATTTTCTTGTGATAGTTTTCGGTTTACACAGCCTGTGCTTAATTGCTTTTACCTTATTGCTATGTATTTTTATGAGATGTTTAATTTCGGTTTTACTACCTTAATTCGATCTCATATATTGTGAACCCTCATGGTTTGGGTGACTTTTTGATTTAGCGGGATTAAGTTCTAGCCCTAGTAGGTAGGATTTATCAAAGGATTATGAGGGGTTCTGATAGAAACAGTATGTGAAAAAGTCACAATATGTTGAATCGGTTTTGATTTAGCATAAAAGCATATGTGTTTCGACGGTTTTCAACTTTTGCTTACAATTGTTAAAACCGGTTTTCAACCTTTCTCTGGTAAAGGTTGAGGTATGTTGTTATTCTTTTGTTTGTGCATAAGGATGACAACGTGGTGATATTCCGATATCAATTCTCCCTGGACGAAGATGCTATCATATTGGAGAAGTGGATGCGAAATGTGAGGTAACAATCCTGTTAGTTAATTGTTTTCCTTTTCAAGAAAAGCTTGAGTTTATATTATATATTTGTTGCTTTTGCTTAACGAAATTGAGGTTCAATTGATATTTATTCCATGATGTGTGTGTGGATGTGTGTTTCAATTGGTTCCTGTTAAGAAAAACAATTGTTATCTTGCTTTATTGTATGGTATCAATCGTTTAGGCTTACAAAATTTCGGTACAGTTGATGTGTGTGTGTGATTCAATTGGTTCCGGTTAAGAAAAACTATTGTTATCTTGCTTTTGTATGGTATCGCTGGTTTAGGCTTACAAAATTTCGGTGCAATTGCGGTGCTTATAGTGTCTATGTTGATTCAATTGCTTCCGGTTGAGGTGAATAATTACGCAAGTTGATTTATTTTGGTTTGTATGAATTATTTATGGCTTAACGAAATAATATGTGTGTACGGGATGAGTTGTTTAATCCAATTCGATTCTGGATAAGAAACTAAGTTAATTCTGATCTTAGTTAGACTTATCGAAGTGAGGTTTCAGTTATTCAAGTCTAATCGTATGCCTAAACAAAAAAATGCTAGTTAACTAACCTAGTATTTGGCTTGTTTAAAATTGAAAGGTCTAAGATTATGGATAATTAGAACATGATGACAAAGATGAAGTTTATCTTTATTTTGGTCTTATCGAATTAAGCGATTGTTTTTGAACAATCGGTTTAGCAAAGGGACTAATGTGATTAGTTATTTTTTTGGTTTTCTAAACTAAATAGGAAAAATTGTTTTGGGCAATTGTTTCCTTGATAACATATCAAAATAAGACTACTTGTAGTTTTGGTTTTGATATTGGTTACCAGAATGTGATGTGTGGAACCCTCGTGCCTAACTCTATAGGTTTGCAAGTCTATGCTGAGATTTGTAAGATTCTTTTCGTGTTGTCCTTTATTTTTCGTTTCTTTGTCATTTTTTTGACAAAAAGGGGGAGAAATATATGGAGTAAACAGGTGATGCTGGCATTGATATTTTATATTGATTGGCATTGCTAGGCAAAAGAGCATTGGTACTTGAATGTTTTATCTAACGAAAGAGTGAAAGCACAGAATAAGGGGGAGTAACATGTCATATAAATTAGTATAACAAAGACGTGCGGATTGAATATCTACCTATCTTCCTTAGGGGGAGTATTAGCTTTGCTATTATAATGTTAACAACAACATTTTCAAGGATTGAATGTAACAAGTTTTACTGTGTTGTTGAATCGGGAATCAAGCGGATGTGTAATGAATTCTTGTAATTTGTTTATCCATATGATGTAAAAGTTTTGTCACTAAAATTGACAAAGGGGGAGATTGTTAGAGAATTGCTCGGTTGAACCCACCAAGCATTGGTATGTCAAGTTTGGTTGTCATATTTTAGTGAATCAAAACTCATGTTAAGAGTCGCTTGATTATGTACTAGAGTGAACTTCGTATAGGTTAGCTTGAAAGCATTAGGATATGAGACATTACAAGTATTGCGAAGACTTGAAGATGTGAAGAAGTACGGAGCTATAACAACAACAATCATCATTCCACTCGAGTTAGTGATATTTGACTTGAACTGTTTCATTCCCTAACGTATCTTTCAAGTCGTGCATGTTGAAAACATAACTGTGAAGCATATATGAACTCTATATAGACATGGTATTAAGGAATACAATACGAAGTTTACTGCTGAACCATTAAACTTTGTAGATAAGACATCGCCATAATCATTTGAATGCTATTGTGATTATGTATGGGTATGAGGTGAGGATTTCATCATAGGGAACAATGTTTACATGTGTTCTAAGGAAATAAGTTCATAAACTTGTTTTGTGAACCGAAAAGGAAATTGCCAGGTGTTATTGGTTTTGTTATTAATTGCATATCTTATGAACAACCAATATGTGTGATAGAGTAACCTCTCACAACATGTTGTGTTCTTGGTAGAACTATTCACAAAGGCCCGACTTACGTATTGGTAGAACTTTTATTAGTAAAACCAATCTTAAGTAATCACCTGAGGTATGATCGGATTTTGTATGTCTGACCGCGTAAGGGAAAGGGAACCGATCCTAGTAAGGGAAATGGAACCAATCCTAAGGGGTGCAATACATGAAAGGGAACCGATCCTTGTATGAGGTGCAGCAAGGTTTATAGCAGAAAGGGGAACCGATCCTATGGACATGTGCAACACATATAAATTAGATACCAATATATGTGGGGAACCGATCATAGTACCTAGTCAACCGATTTTTTGGTAAGCTAGTGTGACTATGCGTAGTACTCACATGGAGGTAGAACCAAAACTTGTTTTGGTAGAACCGTAAGCCCATGATTGTGATTGAATGTTGGTTTGATCAATCACATAGTTCTTGAAAGTCAGACGAACCAATTCTAAACTTGTTTGGAAGTGTGGCAAATCGGTTTCAAGTTTGTAAGTGTCACTTACAAAGTAAAGATGTCGACAAACTTTGAACACGTGTTGTGAATGTTTATTTCTATAATTGTTCAAAGATATTCCTTAACGACTAAGGGAAGAGAATCCCAGGATCGAAACATAAATAATTTAAGAATCTTTTAATTAAGGTTATTAATTTCATTTTGTAGGGAAATTACAGAATTAGTAATGTGCATTTACTAATTAGATTTTCCGAGAGATTTCGATCGCTATTTTTGGACAGAGCATTTCCAGGAATTATGGAAACTGAATTTGTGATTTATGAATATCTTGAGAATATTTTCGGTTTTGGAAATTCCTTGGTGCCCGAACTTCCTTGTCTATAAATACCGAAGTTTGTCTTTACAAGCAAACTAATCCTTCGTAACAACAGACTTCCTCTTTTGTCTTTGTTACTGGTGAAGCCACCTATCGGAGAGGAGAGTAATCTAATTAGGTGAAATCTCTTACGCCGCTCGATTTAAAGTATTCTTTGGGATTGAGAAGCTCTAGCGCGACCCGTTGGTGGGAAACTAGATAATTGCGGTTTATCTTTGTTTTCGATTAATTTGATTGACTAGCGGTGGTTGAAATCTGATTGCACCTAGTTTGTTTATTCTTGAGAATCTTCTCTTCTGATATAAGATTCACTCAAACTAGATCAGAGTTTCGACAGGGATCTTTAGACTGTTGTAGTTCTAAAGACGATCTTGTGATAATCCATTGTTAACAGACTCCGTTCTGTGCGTGATTGATCATAAGAGATTCAAGTGATTGTGTGCAGGTGTTTATTGAAGATTTAAGAAGATTTGGAGACAAAGAATATATTGAAGATCTGACTTAGGTTTTATAATCTTTGGTGTGCACAATACTTGTTTGGGAAAAGAGGATCCAATTAATAATCGGTTTATCCTTGTGGTAGATTTGATTGATTAATTGAATAGATCGGCATCAACACGTTTCCTTGTGATTAAAGGTGTTGTTGGCTTAATCTTAACCGATTACCTTCGGGGTGATTGAATATAAGATAGATCTAGACCGGACGAAGGAGTGTATGTTAAGATAAACGGAAGAGCCTTTGTACGACTCATATCACTTGGTTGAATAGATTTGTTACCAAACAGATTTCTTGTTCCTTTACTGTTTGGAATACGAACCAAAGGGACTGTTCCATGTACATGACTTATTTATAAGTTGGAGGCGTGGGAATACAGACAGAACTAGGTGAACTATAGGGTTAGTTACTTGGTCTCAATTATACGAAGTTAAGTGTAATTTTGTGTAGCGGCTTAATCCTGAGAGTATTCAATTCTGGACTAGGTCTCGGGGGTTTTCTTCATTTTGGGTTTCCTCGTTAACAAAATCTTGCTGTGTCATTTACTTTTATATTCCGCATTATAATTGTTTTATTATAATTAAAGTAAATTACACAAACGTTAATTCCTATTTACTTGATAAGCAATCCTATTGTGTTTGGTTAAGTCCGAACCTTTGTATCAAGTAAACATACTTCGTTGTTATATTGTCTCGATCTCGTATCCATAGACGATCACACGAAGTGTGAACCTATTAGTTGTATTGTCTCGACTCAGTCCATAGACAATCACTTTCGGAGAAAGGACTTATAGGTAGGAAAAGTTTTAGGTTGAGGTATATTTGGGTACCCTCGCCTTTTCAATATCAACCTCCAAAGCCAGCACACACAAAGCCAGGTAAGAACATTCCTTATGTTTGCTATTATTGCAGAAATAAAGGTCACCTGCAAGGGGGATGTTGTTTTCGTATAATAAATGAGAAACTTCATGGTTTTCTTGTTTGGGTACCACAAGAAGTTACGAAACCTAGATCATATATTAAGGTTAATCCCCTTAATATTACAGGTTATAACTGTCCAACCTTTAGGAAAAGGAATCAGTGATACGATAAACCAAGATTTGCCTATAACCGTCATACAAAGCCTTTTCACAATTGTAATGATTATCAAAAGGTTAACTTTGTAAAGACAAAGACAAGATATGATGCTCCCAAATGAAGAAAGACTAACTTTCAAAAGAATATTCAATCCAATTTTCTTTTGAGAAATGTTGAAGAGAATAATGGGAAGAAGTTTCTGGTTGTTCCTAAACACACTCATAAGTGGGTACCAAAGAAAGTCAATGATGTATTGAATGTGAAAAGGAATGATCTCCCAGAAACTTCCATGAGTATGGAAAAGGAAAAATCCATGATGTTGGAAGTTAAAAATTTCTTGGGAAAGACGGATTTAGATATGAATGGGTCTAAAAGTGATATCTTTCATGATAATCCAAAAGTAAAACTCAAGAATTGATGGAAGAAAAAACGAAGTAAGCCAAAAAACTATAGATGGTGAAAAATCCATAGATGCGAAAAAGTTTGTTTCAACCACCCGTGGTAAGCAAGACATTGTTCACCCCAACACAACTTGATGCGTTGAAAGTACATCCTCACCAATAAATGCCCTATTATGAATACATTGAGGAAGGATAAAGAATTAGGGCGCACATATCATGTTGGCTATTATTCTTGCATGTATTCTTGTTATCACTCTTGTTTTCTCTTATTTGTATTTATTAGGTGAAAAGGATCTACAAAGTACTAAAAAGATCTAAGAAGAGAAGTATTGCAAGTATCCAAGTTCCCAAGTCGAAGAGAAGTGGAAAAGTGTGACGAAAAGGAGCAAAGATGCTTAAAATCAAGAGACGGGCCAAAGACCATGCTTAAATCATTCAAATAAGGATTTATCATCACCGTCTTGAAGATAATTCAATTAGATAAACAATACAAAGGGAATGAGGTCATTCCGAGTTCGGATACGGAGAATTTTTGGGCAAAACAAGCTTATCGAATATCGACGTCTACAGGAGGGTACACATACAGGTACGTATACCATGATTTTGTGGACTAGAGAGTTTACATAATTGTTTGCATAATAAAAAGTTCTTGGACACTTTTTTTTTTAAATGATAGTGTGCAAACTGGTACATGTACCATGAAGGCTAAAATTCACAAGCTATCGTTTAAGTCTTTCTTTTGTAACTTGAAGTTGAGTTCCTGCCAAATATTTTTAGATGCATACAAACTATTTCTATAATATTTTTGGCATTAGAAAAACTCTCTCTCACACTTCTAAGACAACTTTGATCATTAAATCTCTTTTGATCATGATTCATAGTTTAAGTCTTGATGTTATTGAACTCAGTTAATGCTTGAATGTTCATGACCTTCTTGGTTTATATGTGAACATATGATGCACGATTCTTAATGAGTTATATATTTATATATATGTGCATCTTCTTCTCTATCAAGGAAATATTTTTATACGCTTTTGGTAGCCAATCTTGGTGTAAATCCAAGCGGAAAAGATTCATTCTTCCTTCTAAGAACAGATCAACATGTGTGTTCTTTACAAGTTCATTTATTAGGTAAGATGATGGAAGTACTTACAATATTTAATCATTGGTTGTTTAATTATTGCAAAAGTGTTATGAGATATTTGTGCCTTTACGTTTTCGTGAAACAACTAATATTTCATGTATGCTCAGAAGTTGAATCTATTATGTTTATTTATAAACAGGGAATAGAACAAACTGAAAAAGCGGGGGTCTAACAACACCACCCAATATTTCGATTAGCAATATGTATGGACTAACTCCGAAATACTTTCTAGAGAATCAACTAGACAGTCAGACTCAATCTAGGTAAAAGTATCTCAAGTAGTTAATATCTCTCTCTTGTTTTAATTTACTCAAGCTAATAGAAATCAACGAGTCCTAATCAAACACAAGGAATAACTTGGACGGTACCAAAGACCAATGTCCAAGGATCAATCAATGACAATCAACAACCAAAGGTTGGATTATACTAATTGATGATCTTAATGCACAACCTGTATTATTTCAATTATAAAGATAAACAATATAATGCGGAAAATGAAATAACACAGACACCATAAATTTTGTTAATGAGAAAACCGCAAATGCAGAAAAACCCCGAGACCTAGTCCATATTGAATACACACTGTATTAAGCCGCTATAGATACTAGCCTACTCCAAGCTAACTTCGTACTGGACTATAGTTGAACCCCAATCAGTCTCCGACTAATCCAAGGTACAGTTGTACTCCTACGCCTCTGATCCCAGCAGGATACTACGCACTTGATTCCCTTAGCTGATCTCACCCACAACTAAGATTTTCTACGACCCAAAGTCGAAGACTTGACAATAAACAAATCTGTCTCAAACAGACAAGTCTATCAAAGGATCAATCTGTCTCCCACGGATAAACCCTAAAAGGTTTTATTCCGTCTTTTGATAATAATCAAGGTGAACAGGAACCAATTTATAATCCGGTCTTATATTCCCTAAGAACAACCTAGATTAATCAATCACCTCACAACAATCTTAATCGTATGGTAGCGAAACAAGATGTTGTGGAATCACAAACGATGAGACGAAGATGTTTGTGATTACTTTTTATATCTTGCCTATCGGAGAACTCTCACGATCTCAAGCCAATCAATCTGATTGTACTCGTACGATAGAAGATGCAAGATCAGATCACACAACTACGATAGAAGTAGCATCGGTCTGGCTTCACAGTCCCAATGAAGTCTTTAAGTTGTTAACCTGGTTTTAGAAGAAGAAAATCAAAGGTTAAAGGAGAACCGACTCTAGCACGCAAACTAGTATCACACAAAAGTGTGGGGATTAGTTTTGCAGAGTTGCTAGATGTCCCCTTATATAGTCCTTCAAATCAGGTTTTGCCTTAGTTACAAAACAATCAATATCCACCGTTAGATGAGAACCTGATTTAGATTCAAGCTAATATTTCTCAACCGTTAGATTGAAAACTTAGCTTGTCATACACAATTGTACTGTACGCTTCTAGGTTTGTTAACCGTACCCAAACATGTACATTGTTGGTTCAACAATAGTCAACCAAAAGGTTAGCCATATGAGCATTTCATATCAACCATGTTCTTCTTCACCATAACTAGTTCAAGTGACTCAAATGAACTAGTTAGAGAGTTGTTCAATTGCAAGGAAATCTTATGTAACTACACAAGACACAATTGAAGCAAAGATGAATTGACTCACATGAACCGGTTCATGAACTTTTATAGCCACGGTTTGCAAAAGAATTCCTTAGTCTTTTAAGATTAAGTTCAGAAATCATCTTTAGATATATAACCTTCTCAAGTTCGCAGACTAGGTTCGCGGACTTAAGATACCGGACAGAGTTTACAAACTCCAACAGAAATTCTCGGGATGAGAACTTCGCCGGTTTTCGGACTGGGTTCGCGGACTTGGCTCACGCAAGTAGTTTGTCAACTCCAGCTGAAATTCTCGGGTTTGAGAACTTCGGCAGTTCGCGGACTTGGATCTTGCCATACTTCCGGTTCAAGGAATCCATGGTTATGTAATATAAACTCTCATTCCAATCATTGAAACATTCTCAGAGAACGCTATATATCCGTTATTCACATACCATTTTTCGTCAGAGCAATTTTCAAAGTGATTGAAACTTATAATGACTTTCGTCACTAGGTAAAGATAAACTTGGTCGAAGCGAAAAGCTTACCAACATATATTTAGAGGTATAGATAGGCGAGGTATACTCGGCTCGAAATACCAACTGTGTATAATCTAGTCTATATATATAACATACGACTTTTGTCTCACAGCGTCGGAGATAGAAAAGATAGACTTTTGAGTGATAGATAAGTTCAAGTCTTCACATACCTTTTTGTCGAGAAGTTCCACCGGTTCCTTGAGTAGTTCTTCTTCTTGTATGATGAATCGCCATGAAGTCCTTGATCTCAACTACACTTATTATCCTAGTCCGAGACTTAGCTATAAGAGACTAGAAATCAAGACTTATAGTTTTGATCACTAACATTGATAAACATGCTTGAGATAGCAAAGCATGCGAGTTTGACCGAGCAGTGCTCTAACAATCTCCCCCTTTGTCAATTTTAGTGACAAAACTATCAATACATATGGAATACAAAAAAGATAATAAAACTTTAGTAGCTCCTATTCCATAAGTCTAATCTTCAATGTTCCTCGAAATCTTCGTCATTTCCAAGTACTCCAATAATCCCAAAGGTTGTAAGTTTAGCATCACCATTGTTGAAGATCCGTAGTTATAACAATGAGAAAACATAGTCCTAGATCATTGTTATACAGTGTCATAGTATTATTATATAGTGTCAAAGTTCAATTGTATTACAACTTCAACAATAATACTATGGTGATATGTATCACTCCTCCTTAGTCAATACTCCATATCACATGGAAACCACTCCCCCTTACACAATGATCCGAAAACCATATGTATTTGTAGTGTGAACTACATATTAATTTTCTCCCTTTTTGTCAATAAAATTGGCAAAGATAAAAGAACGGGATCATAATGAAATTTCCGTAAGAGACATTTCATGACCAAAAGAAAGAACACACATCATCTTAATATAGCCGAAGCTAACAACATTCATCAAGGAGTTTAAAGATACAAGATAACCCCTCTAAAATTCCACAGCCTCACACCCCTCAAGATATGACCATTAAGCACACGTTCAAATGAACTCTCCCCCATAAGATGTCATTCCCGAAAGAACAACAACGAGCGACCTTAATTTCAAGAGAAAATAAGGATTTTTATTGGACACCAAAACCATGAGAATGATTTTTATATCCAAAAACTCAATCAAATTAGCCATAAGTAAACCCATGACTAATTTAATCGGAATACGTAATCAAATTAACCACGAAAAGTGATCAATTTAATTGATTGTGCTAAACATAAGTAAACTTACGGAACACCGACTAAGTTAGTCACACGAGAGTGATTGGCTTAATCGTTCATATAGTCAACACAAGGAAAAATCTTATGGAGTAATAACTAAATAACCAAACAAGATGATTAATTTAGTTCCAAAATTCTCAACATAACGTATCTCATGGAACAACCAACAAAGCTAATAAAAAATAATCAACTTCGTTGTATCGTGCTCAACATAAGACACATTGCGGCGCCTCACGGTAATACAAAAAGATTGGGTCAATGAAGATCAATACCGTGGAGTACACAAGCATTCATTCTATCTTTTATCATTATATGCACAACAACATTAATAGACATCATCCTTGCATACAAAAGATTTTAACCTATCTTCCGTCAAAGATTGACAATATAGGCTTAAATTTTGTATTTGTCAAAAGTCTATTCATTCTTAAACCAATAAACGAATACCGATCATGAACGACTTTACTTTGACAAAATATGGGACAACATAGTTCACGAACGTAAACACCAATATCCCATAACAAATTGCAGTATAACAAATCATAAAGATTAAATACTGCAAAACATCATCCTCCAAATAATTTTAGAAAATTTAAACCAAAAAGGCTAAAAACAAGAAGATGAAAATAATAGCTATGTGTAGTCACAATCATCTCTATTCAAAGCACTAGTTATTCTTCCATCTAAGCCAAAAATAAGACATACTAGGCAATACTAATAAACTCAGTTTTCCTTGATGATTTCATACCTCTGAAATGGTCCATCGAAATAGGAATCACTGATATCCTTGATCCTGTTGACTGTAGAGACACCATGTTCATAAGTTAGAACGTTAGTTTTTCGATCAACAATGCGAGAATAATGACGAGCCTTTGTGCAGTCAAGGATAACTTTCTTCTGATTCCTGATCAAGATATTCTGAGTACCAAGGATTTTTTCCTGTCCATCAAAAAGCTGGTTTATCTGCAATTGAAGGTTAGCAAGTTCGTTCTTAACTTCATTCTGAACACGAATTAGATCCTTGACAGATTCTCCAATCCAAGAGTTATACTATTTCCTTTCAAGCATCTTCTTCAGAATAAACTCTTGATCAGAATCACATCATTTGAGATCATCCGCACCAGTAGGGTTAACTTCTTCTTTAGGAACAGTTTCCATTGAGTTCCTCTCTGAAGAATAATGAACACATATAAGAGTTTATATATGTTCGAGTGTACCCTAGATAGAAACCCTAGAGTTCCTTGAGGAGATACGGACGTTCGTGGGGCAACCCATATGACAAATGGCCCCAATTAGGAACACTGCATACTGTGTTGCTTTCAAAGATTCTTCATCCCCAAAATGTCACAGTGACAAAGGAAAGAAATACTAAAAACTTTTACAACATAATATATACAAACCAAAGAAAACCAGCATAATACTTGAGCATCTCTCAAACCTCATCCTTGTATCTCTCAAGTTAGACACAAGAATAGAACTTTCTGCTACTAGGCAGCAGAGGGAAACATAGTCTCACCATAAGTTCTGAGAGAATAGTTGTGATTTCCTCCAGAATATCTAATCTCAGCATTTCTTGTCCTTCCTTGGCAGTTTCCAGATATAGGAGTAGGTCTCACAATCCTTCCTGGAATCACAGGTGACGAACCTTTCTGATCACAAAGTCTAGGACCTCTAGAAACTGGTTCTAGGGAATTTTACGAAATGGGTCTCCATACACTAGACTTAGATTTACCAGAGTTGTTCTTATAAGCACAGGACATGCTTTCATTGGTAGCACAAAAAATTATACCACTAGGCCTTACCAACGTCCTGTAATGATTTTTAGGAGAGAGATCATTTTTATAAGATGCCTGGTTCCCTGTGAGCAAGAGGTTCACTGCAGCAGTCGTCTGACTATTTACTCCATTGACAGTAGAAAGAAGCAAATTGCGAAGTTTAGTAATTTGTTTCTTTCTGGAAAAACAACGGATAGCATAGTGATTTCCTTTTCCACAGAAGGTACAGGTTCGTGGAGGAGAAGCAACAACTGACACTTGTTTAGACTTCATAGCCACTAGAGAAGATTGTAAGTTATGAAAACTTTTCTTGACACAATCTTCATCTGGATAAACCTTCATTTTGTATAGTAACTTATGAGAATCAGTTTGTGCAGAAGAATTTTTCTTTAAGGAAAAGTTTTCCTTTTGCAAGGATTTGCACTGTCCATGGGCTAGAACAAGTGATGCTTCAAGTTTCTCTTTCTCAACACGAAGTCTGTCAAGATCAGATGAATGCGTCTTGATCAAACATTTTTCTCTAATTGAGCCTTCTTTGATCAGCTTTTCAAGATCACAAATCTTTTCACGCTGTAGATTGTTTTCTTGAAGAAGTTTCTCAATTTCCTTAGAGAATGACCCTATAATGTTATAGAGCGCATGTTCACGATCAATAGATTTTTCAAACTCATCAATGAGCTGTTCATGATCCTGAAGATCAATAAACTCTGTAGAATTTTTTGAAATTATGGTGAGTTCCATTTCAACTTTTTCCATTATGTCCAATGTCTCATTGGAGGAAGAGTGGCCGACACAGGATGGGACAGTCTTCCTACCTCGGGATTCGGAAGAATCAACTAAGGAGTGATCCTTTAAGGTATTTCCGAGACACTTGACAGAGTTGAAAGCTTTAGGAGGAATTTTGGTATGCGTAAGAGATTCTGTCCTCAGATCCAGATTACTACAAACACAGACTTGTGAGGTCTTAAACGTGTTTGCCGGCTCTGATACCAATTGAAAAAGCGGGGGTCTAACAACACCACCCAATATTTCGATTAGCAATCTGTATGGACTAACTCCGAAATACTTTCTAGAGAATCAACTAGACAGCCAGACTCAATCTAGGTAAAAGTATCTTAAGGAGTTAATATCTCTCTATTGTTTTGATTTACTCAAGCTAATAAAATTAGCGAGTCAATAATCAAACACAAGGAATAACTTGGACGGTACCAAAGAACAATGTCCAAGGATCAATCAATGACAATCAAAAACCAAAGGTTGGATTATACCAATTGACGATCTCAATGCACAACCTGTATTATTTCAATTATATAACAAATATAGTGAGGAAAAAAAAATAACACAGACACCAGAATTTTGTTAACGAGGAAACCGCAAATGCAAAAAAACCCCGGGACCTAGTCCAGATTGAATACACACTGTATTAAGACGCTAAAGACACTAGCCTACTACGAGCTAACTTCGGACTGGACTATAGTTGAACCCCACTCAGTCTCCCACTGATTCAAGGTACAGTTGTACTCCTACGCCTCTGATCCCAGCAGAATACTGCGCATTTGATTCCCTTAGCTGATCTCACCCACAACTAAGAGTTGCTACGACCCAAAGTTGAAGACTTAATAATAAACAAATTTGTCTCACATAGACAAGTCTATCAAAGGATTAATCTGTCTCCCACAGATAAACCCTAAAAGGTTTTATTCCGTCTTTTGATAATAATCAAGGTGAACAGGAACCAATTGATTATTCGGTCTTATATTCCCGAAGAACAACCTAGATTAATCAATCACCTCACAACAATCTTAATCGTATGGTAGCGAAACAAGATGTTGCGGAATCACAAACGATGAGACGAAGGTGTTTGTGATTACTTTTTATATCTTGCCTATCGGAGAACTCTCACGATCTCAAGCCAATCAATATGATTGTACTCGTACGATAGAAGATGCAAGATCAAATCACACAACTACAATAAAAGTAGTATCGGTCTAGATTAACAATCCCAATGAAGTCTTTAAGTCGTTAACCTGGTTTTAGAAGAAGAAAACCAAAGGTTAAAGGAGAACCGACTCTAGCACGCAAACTAGTATCACATGAATTGTGTGGGTAGTAGTTTTGCAGAGTTGATAGATGTCCCCTTATATAGTCTTTCAAATCAGGGTTTTGCCTTAGTTACAAAGCAATCAATATCCACCGTTAGATGAAAACCTGATTTAGATCCAAGCTAATATTTCTCAACAGTTAGATCGAAAACTTAGCTTGTTATACACAAATGAAATGCACACTTCTAGGTTTGTTAACCGCACCCAAACATGTACATTGTTGGTTCAATAATAGTCAACCAAAAAGTTAGCCATATGAGCATTTCATATCAACCATGTTCTTCTTCAACATAACTAGTTCAAGTGACTCAGATGAACTAGTTAGAGAGTTGTTCAATTTCTTAGATCTTTATGTAACTACACAAGACACAATTGAAGCAAAGATGATTCGATTCACATGAATCGGTTCATGAACTTTTATAGCCACGGTTTACAAAAGCATTCCTTAGTCTTTTAAGATAACTTCAGAAATCATCTTTAGATATATAACCTTCTCAAGTTCGCAGACTAGGTTCGCGGACTTAAGATACCGGATAGAGTTTACAAACTCCAGCAGAAATTCTCGGGATGGGAACTTCGCCGGTTCGCGGACTTAGCTCACGCAAGTAGTTTGTCAACTCCAGTAGAAATTCTCGGGTTTGAGAACTTCGGCAGTTCGCGGACGGAGTTCGCGGACTTGGATCTTGCCATACTTCTGGTTCTCTTGATCAACAAAGTTCGAAAACTTCGGTTCAAGGAATCCATGGTTATGTAATCTAAACTCTCACTTCAATCATTGAAACATTCTCAGAGGACGTTATACAACCGTTATTCACAGACCATTTTTCTTCAGAGCAATTTTCAAAGTGATTGAAACTTATCATGACTTTCGTCACTAGGTGAAGTTAAACTTGGTCGAAGCGAAAAGCTTACCAACTCATATTTCGAGATATAGATAGGCGAGGTATACTCGTCTCGAAATACCAAATGTGTATAATCTAGTATATATATATAGCATACAACTTTTGTCTCAAAGAGTAGGAGATAGAATATATAGACTTTTGAGTGATAGATAAGTTCAAGTCTCCACATATCTTTTTGTCGAGAAGTTCCACCGGTTCCTTGAGTAGTTCTTCTGCTTGTATGATGAATCTCCATGAAGTCCTGAGCTCAACCACACTTACTATCCTAGTCTGAGACTTAGGCATAATAGACTAGAAATCAAGACTTATAGTTTTCATCACTAACATTGACAAACATGCTTGAGATAGCAACGCATGCGAGTTTGACCGAGCAGTGCTCTAACACAAACTCTTTGAGAATTTCTCGTAGTATTGATATACTTGTAATCGCACTTTTGTGTTTCCGTTGTTTGACACACTCTGTAAGATTCTCTTATGTTGAGTAAAATTGTCTCTTTGTGCGTAACTGGCCTTGAGATTAATCTATGTTGATACTTTGGATACAAGTCCTTTTGATTTGTTAATGTCCTCCAAAATCCTTCTTTTTCACAAAAGCAAGGTCACTCATGTTGTTTTCCTGGGAATGACATTTTATAAGAGAGAGTTCTTAAATGAACTTGTGCTTAATTGCTATATCTTTGTGGGGAGTGTGGCTGCGGAATTTTAAAGGGGATGCTTGTATCTTTTTAATCTCCTAGGATAAGTTCTAAGTATTTATTACTATGTGATATCGTCTAAATAAGTTGATATGAGGAGTTATATTTTAACTATGTTATTATGTAGTATCTCCATCTTCCTTAAAGCTTGAGATATCTTTTGGTTGTATTCATAATGAATAAAGCTTGAGATATATTTTGGTTGTATTCGTTATGATCCCGTGATTTTCATACGTTTAGAAGAATTCATTGATTCATGAGATATTATGGAAGAGACTACTTGTTAGAGCATTGCTCGGTCGAACTCGCATGCGTTGCTATCTCAAGCATGTTTGTCAATGTTTGTGATCAAAACTATAAGTCTTGATTTATATCCTACTATAGCTAAAGGTCTCGGACTAGGATAAAAAGTGTAGTTGATCTCAAGAACTCCATGGCAATCATCATACAAGACGAAGGACTACTTGAGGAACCGGTGAAACTTCATCGACTAAAAGGTATGTGGAGACTTGAACTTATCTGTCACTCAAAAGTCTATTTACTCTATCTCCTATTCTTGAGACAAAAGTCGTTTTGATATATAGACTTTCATTACACATTTGCTATTTCGAGCCGAGTTTGACTCGCCTATCTATTTCTCGAGATATGGGTTGGTAAGCTTTCGCTTTAGACGAATTCATCTTTACCTAGTGACGAAAGTCATGTTATGTTTCAATCACTTTGAAAATTGCTCTGACGAAAAATGGTATGTGAATAACGGCTATATAACGTCCTCTGAGAATGTTTCAATGATTGAAATGAGAGTTTAGATTACATAACCATTGGTAGGATATAAGCATTGTTATGGAAACACATATATGTATAAGTCCTTATTCCTTGAACCAAAGTTTGCGAACTTTGTTGATCAAGAGAAACGGAATGTGGCGTGATCCAAGTCCGCGAACTGGCAGAAGTTCTCGACCCGAGAATTTCTGCTGGAGTTTGTGAACTCCTTTCGTGAGCTTAAGTCCGCGAACCCAGTCCATGAACTTGAGTAGGATATATCTAAAACCGGTTATTCTTGAACTCATGTTTATATAAACTAAGGAATTCTTTTGCAAACCATGGCTATAAAGTTCATGAACTGATTCGAGTGAATCAAACCGTTTTTGCTTCGATTGTGTCTTGCGTAGTTACATAAGATCTAAGCAATTTAACAACTCTCTAACTAGTTCATTTGAGTCATTTGGATGGTGAAGAAGAATGTGGTTGATATGAGAGTGATCATATGTGTTAGAGCACTGCTCGGTGAAACTCGCATGCGTTGCTATCTCAAGCATGTTTGTCAATGTTAGTGATCAAAACTATAAGTCTTGATTTCTAGTCTCTTATAGCTAAGTCTCGGACTAGGATAATAAGTGTAGTTGAGCTCAAGGACTTCATGGAGATTTATCATACAAGAATAAGAACTACTCAAGGAACCGGTGGAACTTCTCGACAAAAAGGTATGTGAAGACTTGAACTTAACTATCACTCAAAAGTCTATCTATTCTATCTCCTACTCTGTGAGACAAAAGTCGTATGCTATAGATATAGACTATATTATACACAGTTGGTATTTCGATCCGAGTATACCTCGCCTATCTATATCTCGAAATATATGTTGGTAAGATTTTCGCTTCGAACAAGTTTATCTTTACCTAGTGACGAAAGTCATGATAAGTTTCAATCACTTTGAAAATTGCACTAACGAAAAATGGTATGTGAATAACGGCTATAGAACGTTCTATGAGAATATTTCAATGATTGGAATGAGTGTTTAGATTACATAACCATGGATTCCTTGAACCGAAGTTTTCGAACTTTGTTGATCAAGAGAACCGGAAGTATGGCAAGTGCCAAGTCCGCGAACTAAGTCCGCGAACTGCCGAAGTTCTCAAACCTGAGAATTTCTGCTGGAGTTGAAAAACTACTTGCGCGAGCCAAGTCCGCGAACCGGCGAAGTTATCATCTCGAGAATTTCTGCTGGAGTTTGTAAACTATGTCCGGTATCTTAAGTCCGCGAAACTAGTTTGCGAACTTGAGAAAGTTATATATCTAAAGATGATTTCTGAACTTAATCTTAAAAGACTAAGGAATGCTTTTGCAAACCGTGGCTATAAAAGTTCATGAATCAATTCATGTGAATCAAATCATCTTTGCTTCAATTGTGTCTTGTGTAGTTACATAAGATTTCCTTGCAATTGAACAACTCTCTAACTAGTTCATTTGAGTCACTTGAACTAGTTATGGTGAAGAAGAACATGGTTGATATGAAATGCTCATATGGCTAACCTTTTGGTTGAATATCGTACGAGTACAATCATATTGATTGGCTTGAGATCGCGAGAATTCTCCGATAGGAAAGATATAAAAAGTAATCACAAACACCTTCGTCTCATCGTTTGTGATTCCACAACATCTTGTTTCGCTACCATACGATTAAGATTGTCGTGAGGTAATTGATTAATCTAGATTGTTCTTCGGGAATATAAGACCGGATTATCAATTGGTTCCTGTTCACATTGATTATTATCAAAATACAGAACAACAACTTTTAGGGTTTATCTGTGGGAGACAGATCGATCCTTTGATAGACTTGTCTGTGTGAGACAGATTTGTTTATTGTCAAGTCTTCGACTTTGGGTCGTAGCAACTCTTAGTTGTGGGTGAGATCAGCTAAGGGAATCAAGTGCGCAGTATCCTGCCGGGATCAGAGGCGTAGAAGTACAATTATACCTTGGATCGGTGGGAGACTGATTGGGGTTCAACTACAGTCCAGTCCGAAGTTAGCTTGGAGTAGGCTAGTGTCTGTAGCGGCTTAATACAGTTTGTATTCAATATGGACTAGGTCCCGGGGTTTTTCTGTATTTGCGGTTTCCTCGTTAACAAAATTTCTGGTGTCTGTGTTATTTCATTTTCCGGATTACAGTGTTTATCTTTATAATTGAAATAATATAGGTTGTGCGTTAATATCATCAATTAGTATAATCCAACCTTTGGTTGTTGATTGTCATTGATTGATCCTTGGACATTGGTCTTTGGAACCGTCCAAGTTATTCCTTGTGTTTGATTAGGACTCGCTGATTTCTATTAGCTTGAGTAAATCAAAACAAGAGAGAGATATTAACTCATTGAGATACTTTTATCTAGATTGAGTCTGACTGTTTATTTGATTCTCTAGAAAGTATTTCGGAGTTAGTCCATACAGATTGCTAATCGAAATATTAGGTGGTGTTGTTAGACCCCCGCTTTTTCATTTGGTATCAGAGCCGGCACTGGTTATGATGCTCCCGTTGTGGCAGCTGGTGATGTAAACGTTCCCAAACCCATTGAAGATAAAATGAATCCTTGAGTTTTCCACGGTATTGATATTCATTGATCCAATCTTTTTGTATTACCGTGAGGCTCCGTAATGTGTCTTATGTTGAGCACGATACAACAAAGTTGATTATTTTTGATTAGATTTGTTGGTTGCTCCGTGAGATACGTTATGTTGAGCAATTGGAATTAAATTAATCATCTCGGTTGGTTATTTAGTTATTAATCCATAAGTTTCTTCTTGTGTTGAGTATATGAACGATTAAGCCAATCACTCTCGTGTGACTAACTTAGTCGGTGTTCCGTAAGTTTACTTATGTTGATCACATTCAATTAAATTGATCACTTTTGTGTTTAATTTGATTGCGTATTCCAATTAAATTAATCATGGGTTTACTTGTGGTTAATTTGATTGAGTTTTTGGATATAAAAATCATTCTCATGGTTTTGGTGTCCAATAAAAATCCTTCTTTTCTCTTGAAATTAAGGTCGCTCGTTGTTGTTCTTTTGGGAATGACATCTTATGGGGGAGAGTTCTTTTGAACTTGTGCTTAATGGTCATATCTTGAGGGGTGTGCGGCTGTGGAATTTTAGAGGGGTTATCTTGTATCTTTAAACTCCTTGATGAATGTTGTTAGCTTCGGCTATATGATGGCATCTAAATAAGATGATATGTGTTCTTTCTTTTGGTCATGAAATGTCTCTTACGGAAATTTCATTATGATCCCGTTCTTTTACCTTTGCCAATTTTATTGACAAAAAGGGAGAGAATTAATATGTAGTTCATATTACAAATACATATGGTTTTCGGATCATTGTGTAAGGGGGAGTGGTTTCCATGTGAGATGGAATATTGACTAAGGGGGAGTGATACATATCACCATAGTATTATTGTTGAAGTTGTAATACAATTGAACTTTGACACCGTGTAATAATACTATGACATTGTATAACAATGATCGAGGACTATGTTTTCTCATTGTTATAGCTACGGATCTTCAACAACGGTGATGCTAAACTTACAACCTTTAGGATCATTGGAGTACTTGGAAATGACGAAGATTTCGAGGAACGTTGAATATTAGACTTATGTGATATTTTTTTTTTTGATTGTTGTTGTAGTAATGAGGTTCAAACTCTCAGACTTGTGAAGATTAAATTTAAAGATTTAATAAAATTATATACAAAAATATTAACAAAGTGGGCGAGAGGTATGAGAAAATAACCAAGACACTGATTCCACTATTACACATGAATTAATGATGGTAAATAATAAAAAACTCTAATTATCTTTTAAGTCCTTTATATCTTAACTCACTAATAATCAAGCAAATTCTCAAACATCAATTGTATCCCTTAAGCATAGATTATCTAAATAAAGCATAACCTATCTAATTGAATCACAACTGATTAGGAAAATTACGCAAACAATTTAAAACTCTGCAAAAGCAGTGATTGAGTGAATTATAATTAAATATTAGAGAAAATAAAATAGTTACCAATTATTCATGCGTAAATAGCTTCCTCATTGCCTTGGTTGTGGGAGAATTATCCGCTCATCATGTTGGAAACACGCTCAAAAATCATTATTATTGCTCAAAGGGTGTTTACAAATTAAATAAAACTAATAATACAATGAATCTGCAACGCTGTCTCTCTATTTTCTTCCCCAGACTCTCGATGTCTTTTTCTCTAATGTCTCAAAAGGTTGTTATCCCTAGCATTCCAATTTCTATCTTTTCGGTGAGAAACAGTATGTAAACTTAGCTAACCGGATACCATGTGACGCTAGAAGTTTCAACAGTGCAACTAAAAAGTTCTTCCCCACCCCAAAACTTAAATCTAACATTGTCCTCGATGTTCTAAAGATAAAATTAAAAGCATGAACAAGGAGAAACTGTTACCACTTGAAGAAAAATAGTTAAGGAAAGATATTACCATGTTGCATGAGCATGGGTTACCTCCCAAGAAGTGCTAAGTTTAAAGTCTTCATCCAGACTTAGGAAAGGATTAGTCAACTCGAACCGTATAACAGTAGCCGGAATAACTGCGGGTCTTCAAAACCAAATAGAGCTGACCAAAGGAAACTGCATTAAACCAAGAAAATGAACAAGACTAGCATTCCCTTACCTAGTTTCCTGATTAAGACAACTACATCTAATTGTGGTTCAGGTTCTATAAAAGGGTCTAAATATATTTCTTTAGGCTGCAACTCCTCAAAAGTGAGATCCGAATTATTAGGTCCTAGAGTCTGTAAAAACTCAAATAAAAATTTAGAAGCACATAATAATAACCTAAATAATTGAGGATCCTCTAAGTCAATCAGGTTTGACTTACAAAATTGACCACAGTGAGGGTAGTAGTCATTCTTAAGAAAATGTGTTGATTCTAATTTCCTAAAGCATTTAGGTTTAGTCTCACAACTAAATATTCGACACATTTGAAATACAAACGTTCCCACATTTGGAAGAAAACTATTTGGTGGAAAAACAAAGTCAATAAGGGTATCATAGCCTGGGCAAACCACATCAACCAGAGGATGGGTTTCTAATGACTGAACTTCTTTCTGGACATTATTAGGTTCGGGAAAACGTGTATGGAGATAATCTTGTACGATGGTTGACGAACAAATGTCAAGCCCTACACGAGGGAACTTTCTAAGAGTTAAAGTTAAAGCACAGGGAGAATGATGATCACCCCCAAACTTAGAGTTTTGGGTGTCTCTAGGTAGACTAACTACAATTTCCCTAATTTCTAGATCATCGGAATCCTGAAAATGGTCAATTGCTTTTGTTAGGTTATACTCAGGTGATGCATCCTCACTCATATTTAAAAGCTCTATGAGTTCATCTTCTTCGTCTAAGACTATTGTTTCTAAATCGCTAGACTCTAAAACATTATTCTCAGAATAGACTCGTTCCTCTAAATAAGTATGATTCTCCATCAACACTATCCTCATCATAATAACATGAAAAAGATCAAACCTCATCAAAACAAGTAGTGCTACCAATTCTAATCTTGTTATCTTGATTATGTAAATAACTATTTTCATCCTCAAGGGTATTATTGGATACACTATATTGGCAATTCAAGTAATTTCGAGCAATTCTTTCGTTCGTCTCAGCTATCCGCTTGAGGTGGTCTTTTAAAGAAGGTCCACTCATTATTGTAGTTCTTTCGTCTATAAGTATACTATTCATCTCAGCTAACTTAGGCGTCGACTCAGCTAACTTCTTGAGGGACTCTTCTAAAGAAGGAATAGGAACAGAGGGATCATAAAAAGGACTACTTTTCAATAGTTTGATTGTATCCTCTAGAGACGAAGAACTAGTACTATAATCTTCTTGCTCGTAAGACTGATGCATGTGTGGATAGTAATTGGGCTCACCAGGGTATGACCCATATCCTTCCAAAGGATGGCGTTCCCAACCACTATCCCCAACATGGTCATAAAAAGTATGATGTCCATATTCAAATTCAGGTCGATAATCATTGTATTGACTTCTATCATACCAGTTCGACATTCTTAATTGCAAGGGAATTCTACACAATCACAAACAAGTCTGACTCGACCAAATCAAACCTATAAAATCTAGCAAACAACAAGCATGATGGCTCCACTTATATTGTTTCTAGACCAGCTTCTAATCTTTCGAAAAGGAATTCGTTACAATCTGAGCAAACCTCTCTGGAATCAATCCGAGTTTAAGTAAGTTGAATTGAGACGAGGGAAGCTGCGAGGAGCTTTGATACCCAAGGTCTCACCGATATTATAAGGCGGCGCAGTCACGCATTCAACTCGCGGAAACTATCATGAACTTCAAAGTATGCTCAAAAGAGTAACCAATATTTTTCGAACGACTTTCCTATTAAGCTCGTTACCCTATAGGTCTCGTTCTAGTCAAAATTTTAAGCTTAGGTTCGTGTTTGGTTTCGTTTTCCTAAGGCGGGCAAGAAGGAAACAGTGATGAAATCCGAGTCCTTATCTTAATTTGGCCAGGCCTTGCCCTTTACTAGGAAATTAAAACAACCGTATTCAAATCCTCAACATATATTCACCTTAAGGCATACAATAAACCCGCTGACAGGGATTCGCGGGTGTTTCGAAAGCTTACCTTCCGTACCAGACAGGCGCAGAACCGCTGAAGTCGACTCGGGCCACGACTCCTATGTCATGGCGAACCCGAGGGGCCGAGACGATATTGTAATCGTCGTCCTTCCCTGCAAACAGTTTTATATTTAATGTACCCTTCCTTAGGGTTTAAAAAAAATAATTGTCCAAGTCCAAAGTCCAAATAAAGTGCAAAAGAAAAGAAAAAAAACAAAAAAAATTACAAAAAATGGAAGGTCTTAAAAAAAAAAATTCTCTCTCTTTTTTTTAATTTTTCTTTCGCTCTTTTTTTTTTT